>NC_089754.1:4265020-4365020 GCF_040412425.1 Macrobrachium rosenbergii | reverse complement strand
GTTAAAGGATGTATGACCGAAGGTAGAATTTTTTCCATTTATCGTGATTCATATGAAAATATTTCAAAACTGATAAAAGCTACAACCATGAGTTATTTTTGTTGTGTTCTACATGAAATTGCACACATTTTCATATATAAAACTTTACGTAACGGCTAATATAAAACGGTGCAAAAATTATGACAGACAAAAGAATTTCTGAGATTTTGGCACTGTTTCTCTGTATGTCTTTGATGTAAGGAAAAAGTTTTTTCAAAAATTCACCATAAATTGAAATATTGTGCTAGAGACTTCCAATTTGTTGCAGAATGAAGGTAAATGATTGATTATTACTAGAATGTAAGAGTTTTAGCTTACAGAATTGTTTTTAAAACCATATCGGTTGAGTCAAAGTTGACGGTGGAAGGTTGAAATTTTCACACTTATCATGATTTATATGAAAATATTTCAAAACTGATAAAAGCTGTCACCATGGGTTGTTTTTTGTTGTATTTTAAACGAAACTGCACACATTTTCATATATAAAACTTTATGTAACGGCTAATATAAAAACGGAAATATTTTTAAAATGACAAAGTGACAAAAGAATTTTGAGATTTTCGGCTCGATTTACTAAAATAGTTCTCGTCTCCAAAAAGTTTTTCAAAAGTTCAATAAATCGAAATATTTCTAGAGACTTCCAATTTGTTGCAAAATGAAGGTAAATGATTGAATATTATAGAATGTGAGAGTTTTAGCTTACAATTGCGTTTTTAAACCATTTCAGTTAAGTCAAAGTTGACTGAAGTTGAAATTTTGTGCACTTATCGTGATTTATATGAAAATATTTCAAAACTGATAAAAGCTAAGAGGGTTGTTTTTTGTTGTATTTTACATGAAATTGTGCACATTTTCACATATAAAACTTTATGTAACAAAGCTAATATAAAATGATGCAAAAATTATTACAAAGTGATGAAAGAATTTCTGAGATTTTCAGTAGAGTTAAGGGGGAGGACATTAGGAAAAAGTTTTTTTCAAAAATTCACCATAAATCGAAATATTGTGCTAGAGACTTTTTTGTTGCAAAATCAAGGTAAATGATTGAATATTGCTAGAATGTAAGCGTTTTAGCTTAAAAATAATTTTTCGACCATTCGATTAGAATCAAAGTTGAGTGAAGGTTGAAATTTTGCACTTATCGTGATTTATATGAAAATATTTCAAAACTGATAAAGCTACAACCA
The DNA here is from genome assembly GCF_040412425.1 of Macrobrachium rosenbergii. Classification (NCBI taxonomy): domain Eukaryota; kingdom Metazoa; phylum Arthropoda; class Malacostraca; order Decapoda; family Palaemonidae; genus Macrobrachium; species Macrobrachium rosenbergii. Next base: position 4,363,794 of record NC_089754.1, on the reverse strand, counting down.
TCAGCGTTGTTTTTCGTTGTATTTTACATGAAATTGTGCACATTTTCTATATAAAACTTTATTTAACGGCCAATATAAAATGGTGCAAAATTATGACAAAGTGACGAAAAGAATTTCTGAAATGTGTCCCTGATGCTCTGAGCGTGAGAAGAAAGAAATGGATGCATGGTTCTGGGTAACGCTCAAAACAAAACAACAGCGTGATCCGTGAACTCCCAATATCCTCAAGGTGCGTGATTTAAAATCTTGTTGAACTAGACCTATAACTATTTTTCCACAGCAGAATATTTAAAAACTTTTTGTAGTCGATCTTGACCATACATCCACTGGCACCCAACAGACAATTTTAGTCGATGGGTACTTCGATACGTCCAGTAAGTCGCTTAAGGCGTTAATGAAAAAAAACTGAATTAATTTCACAACAAGACATATTTAAGTTATATTTCAACTTAAAAAAACTTACGTATAATGAAAAATGTCATTGTCCTATAGAGGGATGAAGAAATTTGTTTTTATTTAGCATTTCCCAACGTTTTGTGAGAGAGAGAGAGAGAGAGAGAGAGAGAGAGAGAGAGAGAGAGAGAGAGAGAGAGAGAGAGTCGAAAGAGTGAGAGTGTAATTGTCGTGAGTTTGAGGTTGGAGTTTGTTTACGGCGCTGTCTGTCTGTCTGTGGTCTGTCGGGAGTTTTTCAGTTTTGGGAAGTCTTGAGCAGTTGAGGTCCAACCTTGAAAGTGAACGGACAGTTTGTCTGGCTTTTGTTTTGGTTTTTCTTACCGTTTGATGGTGCATGTGTTGTGTTTTTTTTTTTTATTTCTTTGTTGGTGGAGGTTTGTTTGAAATTTTGTTTTGTGGTTTCTGGGTGCTGTGATTGGTGACCGTGGACCTTACCCATCTCCAGCAACCGAAGATCAGGGTGAGTGTTGTTTTGTGTGTGGGTTAAAATTCCGCCACATAAGATTTGGCGCCCAACGTGGGCAGCTGGTGGTGCAGCTGCAAGTGAGATTGGTGGCTGGTAGTGTGACTGAAGAGAAGGATGGAAGAGGAACTGGTAAGGTTGAGAGAGGAGAATATGGGAGGTTGAGGGGTGAGAATGAGAGATTGAGGAGTCAGTTGGAGGAGGTGGAGGGAATGCTAAGAAGTGCAAAAGAAGAAATGAAAGGGGAGATGAAAGAGTCAGAAGAGAGAATGGAAGAGAGAATGGAAGAGAGGATGGATAAAAAGTTGGAGGAATGATGAAAGTGTGGAAGAAATGATGAAAGGTATGTTCAAGGGTGTTTTTGGAGAAGGGGCTGTTGGAGGCAGGTTCTCTGGAACGTGTGAAAGGGCAAGAGAGAAAGAAAAGGAGGAAGAAGTGAATGGAAGCGTGAGTGATGAAAGTGATATGGGAATAGGAAGTAAGAAACGAGGGAATGAGAGGCAGGGTAAGGAAAGGGGAATGAAAAGCAAGGGAAGGAACAGAGGGAAAGTAAGGATAAGTCAGGGGAAGAAAAAGGGAAGAAGGGAAAGGGAAAGGAAACTGGTAAGAAGGGTAAGGAAGTGGAAAGGCAGGAAAGAAGGAGAGGGTGAAGGCAGTAGTGATAGTGAGGTGGATGGAGGTGAGTGGATAAAAGTGGATAAAAAGAGGGGGAAGAAGAGTGTAATGAGTAAGATGAATGTAAGTGCAGAAGTGGACTCTTTGTATTCGGAAGAGGGTATGAAAGGACAGAGCGAAAGTGAGAAAGAAGTGAGAAGAAGCTATGTATGTTGGGAGGTACCCGGTGTGAAAAGTATAATGAGTATGGAAGTAGGGATGTGCATGATTTCTTTAGGGAGTATGAAAGGTTTTGTCAGGATAAGTATGGGGAAAGTAAGAGAGTGTGGGCACGAGAATTAGGAGAATATTTGACTGGGTTTTTACTTGATATGTATAGGTTATTATGAGTGTGGGGATGTTGAGTATGACAAGGTGAAAGCTAGACTAGTTGAGCAAGCGAGGCGTATGAAAGCGAGTGTTAAGTATAAGAGGAAGAATGAATTTGATGAGGCAAGAATGAAAGCTGGGGAAACCTTGTCACTATATGCTTGTAGGCTGGAGACGTTGGCAAAGGAAGAAGTTTGGGGATGATGGGATAGATGAATGTAAGGAGTTAGTACGGAAGTTGTTAGGGACAGTGCCAGATGGAGTTAGAGAATTTGTGAACTTGAAGTGGAAGGAGAAGAAAAGATGGACGAATGAAAGGTTGACTTGGGGAGAAATCTTGGAAATTGTAGAAGATTATGAGCTTGACAGGGTTATAAAAGAGAGCAGAAGTGTAAGTGTAAGGGCTGGGGTAGATGAGAGAGTACCAGAGTTTGGAAGCTTTAGGGATGCAGTGTTGAGGGGCCCAATGAGAATGGCCGATAGTGTAATAGATAGGAGTGTAAGAGCAAGTAATGTGGAGGTGCCAGTGAGGATGAATGGTGGGTTTGTAAGGGAACAACGGGTTGGACGGGTTAGGGATAGTAGTGTACAAAGGGAAGGTCGATGAGTGGAAGTCGAGCAAAGTGTTTTAGATGTGGAAAGGAAGGACATACAAAAGAATGAGTGTAGGTGGGCTTTGGGAGCGTGTTTGGTGTGTGGGCAACCGGGACATTTGGTAAGGGAGTGTACAAAGATAGGGGGTTAAATGCTACAGGTGGGTCAGATTGCTAATGGTTGTAGGGGTACCCGAGTGAATGTAATATGTGGCAACTGTGGTAAGAATGGGCATTATGCGAGAATGTGTTCAGAACCGAGAGCGAAGTGTGTCGAATGTATGGAAGGGCATGTATCAAGTGTATGTAGACGAAAGAGGGTGACTGTGACAGCGAATTCGGGAAACTGAGTGAGAAGGGGGTCAAATGGGTGGATCCTCCAGGATGCAAGCGGTGCGATGTGATGCATGTATGCGCAGAGGGTTGTTGCATGAGGATCAGCAATTTGTTTTGACAGAGTATGGTAGAAAACGTAAGAAAGGGAAGAACGTAAAGTAAACTGAATGGTCGTAAGTTGTGTGATAGGGGTGTGAGTGCCAAAGTGAAAATGAGTGATAAAGCGTGTAATACGGATGAATGGGATGGTATGGACAGAACGTATAGCATATGCGGGTTTGATATAACTGAGTTGACTGAACGTGTAGGGGTAAGTGAACGTTGGAGGTGAGCGAAAAGTGTAAGAGTAAGAGAGCGTAGCAGTGATAGACGAGTGATTGAAAGCATGAATGAATCGTTGCAAGAATTGGAAAGGTCAATGAGCCGAATGGGATGGGTTAGTTGAAGAATTGGGGAGGTATTTGGGAACGAAGTTAGAGGGTATAGATGAGATTGTGGATGAAATTGAGAGTGGTAATAGTGAAGAAGATAGCGTGAATCTGAGAGAGAATGGAGGAGAAGATGTGAGTTTGAATGTTGTTAGAAGAGAGAATGATTCTGAGAGAATGATTGCGTGCCCGCGAACGCGATCTAGAGGACCTGCTAGTGAGCATCCATGGGTGTTGCGTGAAGGCGATTTGAAAGAGGTGTGAAAAGGTGTTGGTTGGGAAATGCTAAAAAGGGGGAGAAATATAGAGGGATGAAGAAATTTGTTTTTATTTAGCATTTCCCAACGTTTTGTGAGAGAGAGAGAGAGAGAGAGAGAGAGAGAGAGAGAGAGAGAGAGAGAGCGAGTGTAATTGTCGTTGTGAGTGGTTCGGTTGTTGGAGTTCGCTTTACAACCGCTGTCTGTCTGTCTGTCGGTCTGTCGGGAGTTTTTCGGTTTTGGGGAAGTCTTGGGCAGTTGAGGTCCAACCTTGAAAGTGAACGGGAGTTTGTCTGGCTTTTGTTTTGGATACCGTACCAATATTGATGGTGCATGTGTCTCTTTTTTTTTTTTTTTCGTCGTTGTTGGTGGAGGGTGTTTGAAATTTTGTTTTGTGGTTTCTGTGTGCTGTGATTGGCGATCAGGACCTTTACCCATCTCCAGCAACCAAGATCAGGGTGAGTGTTGTTTTGTGTGTGGGTTAAAATTCAGCCACAGTCCCATATAAATAAAGTATCTAGAGATTCATTTATGCTAACTAGAAGCAAGAAATGCACTCTGAACTAATTTAATGTGGCAAAATAAACACCGCGTGATCGATTCCTAAACCAAAACATTTGATCGCTATGATCGCAATTTATAATGCAAAAGCAAAATGAGAATATATACAATTGGATACAGTGTAGTAAAGCATAACTTTTTAAAAGATACATGGAAAGGATGCACATTCGTAATTTTGATGTTTGTATAATACGGTGTTATTATGTGAAAATAGAATACAGTGTACTGTAGGCTAGGCTACCGTATATGATATACCAAAGTGCAGGCTAGGCCTTGTTTGTTATTCAATTTCTCTTTATACTGACTTATCATGTCAATCTGCATTGAACCTGCAGAATTAGCTGACACTAATAATTACTATACCATATATGTATAAAGTATACTGTGTAGTGTATGCTAGGCTACCATATACAGTATGTATAGATGGTACTGATTACCTTAGTGTGGGCTAGGCCATATTTGAGTTACGATTTTTTCAACAAACGATGGGTTTTTTTGGAACCTAACCCCATCGTAAGTAGGGGAATACCTGAGAGAGATATATATATATATATATATATATATATATATATATATATATATACACACACATATATTATATATATACAGGCGGTCCCCGGTTTACGATGGTTCCGTTCTTACGCCAGAAAACCGAAAATCGTCGAAGCGGAAAATTGTCAAAAATCGTCGAAAATCATAAGAAAACCTTACTTTTAATGCTTGGGTGCATTGAAAACGATGTAAACTGCATTATTATTGAGTTTTACATCAAAAACCTTCAAATTATGATTATTCTGCCGCTTTGGGGCCATATTTCTTCTGTCGGATCGGCGATGACGACGCTGTCCAACCCCGAACGCGGCCGTGAAGCCGGGAAATAATTTCTGATGAATATATTTGAAAAGCGTCGCCGAACCTCGAACGTCAGAAGTCGAACCGTCAGAAACCGGGGACTGACTGTATATACATATATATTAACATCGAGCAAAAGCCAGTCGCCAAAGATACAGTTTATGAAATCCCATGCCTCTATTGTGAACAGTCTTATATCAGTTTTACAGGTAAATCACTCCCCCAGATATTATCAGCATAAACATTCAGTTAGGTATGGACAGCAGAGCTCAGCTATTTTTAACCACATAAATAACCATAATCACAGAATAAACTGGAATTTGTCACTTACAATTTATAGCAGCAGTTGTCGGTTCAAAAGCCAGATGGTGGAATCAGCTTTGATTAGTCAAAGAAATATGATGAACCTTTCAAAAGGAGCCTGGGATTCAGATACGATAGATAAAATCTTCTTCTAACCAGCGATTAAGAAGATTAAATAGAAATTGTCGACTGGAGTGACGTAATGTCTGACCTATGAACCTTCTGGTATAAATACCACTTTTCTGTAACTCTTTCTCATTCATTACTTTGTCTGAGGAGAGAGTCAGTTTGGTCTCTGAAATATAGCATTTATTTTCTACATTTTGGCATTTTTATGGGCTCCTTAGATTTGTTGGAATTCTGTTTTTACAGAAAATATTTTAGTCATATATGTGACCTGATTCTCGGTCATATAAAGGTTCTACCAGTACAAATGAAACACGTAAGATACAATTAACACATGTATTTTCCTAAACAGTTACACAGGACCCTGTTGCCAATATTAAGCTACTTAACGGAAGGTACTCTGAGGTGACGTGCCAATCACTGTCTTAGAGATGAGCCCCAACCTGTCGACAGCTTACACCCTGCTGACCATTAACTTTTCAAACTGAACTTGCTTAGGTCATAGGCCTCTTCTGATTGGTCTCATATAATTGAAAGGAACCAATAAGGGTCTTCAGTGTATGGCACTCATTTGAATTGTCCATGCCAAGCCGCCAACAATCGTATGGTGTTTGGCGAATCAGTAGTATCTGTTCGTTACTCTGTGATCACAAATACGTACAAACAACTGGCAGATTTTCTGTTACGTCTCAAACATGAATTTCTATATAGATCAGTTCACCACTCCCCCCTAAAAGTTCTGCATCTCACAGAACTTATAACTTTTTTTTCAAGTAGTTTCTCTGTTATTTGTGCACGGCCATTTTCAGTACCATTCCGCCTGACATTTGCTATCAGGAATTCATGCAAAAAAAAAAAAAAAATAAAAAAAAAAATAAAACTTAGCAAGCCAGGGTAAAATTGCATGGTTACAATTGGCAATTTACAGTGTTATGAATTCCACACATCACAATGCTCTAATTTTTTTTTATTAAAAAAGAATTATATAGGATCAATGGAGTAATAATCTTTAGCTCCACACTTTAACACACACAATTTTCTTAGAATTGGAGTGCAATAACCTGATGTTCAATTAATAAAACAAGACAAAAACCAGATTACTATCAACCATCAAGACTAAGAAGTTTTTTTAAAAATCACAAAAATTGAATAAAAAGAGCAAATGACATCAAATAGACATGAATAAAATCAGTTACAAAAACTGAAATAAAAGAACATGGAATGCAAGTACATAGACATGTTTATGATGTTTTCTTTTCACAACAGAACATGATGCCAATACAGTACTTGTACCTCTGTCCGTGTGCTCGTTGGGTGTGCTGTGGTGATTTGAGGGACCATACACAATTCCCCCCCTTTTTTTATCTATGAATCTGTGCATGATTTCTGTATTTGGGGGCTTGTTTTGTTTGTTTTGACAAGTTTCATTGAGTAATCCGAAAGTAAAGTTAAGTTGTGTAGAAGTGTTGGAAACTTAAGTTTGTATGAAAAATGTTTTACTTGAGCAGAAAATTTATTGTGAAATTGTACTTATACACTTAAGTTTGCATTAAGATATAACTTCGTCCTCATCAGTCGTGAAACCAAAATTGTAATTCTTCATTTATCTTGAGTGAAAGTAGTAATTTTGTAAAGCTAGTTTGAATTTATGAAGGGACAATATCATTTTGTAACATTTAGTTCAGTGTTTAGCTGTGACTTATTTACCATGAGTAGTTTCTAATGTCCTTGTTTTCCCGCAGGGAGGAGGCGTCTGGAACAGCTACCGATAAGTCTTCCAATTCTGTAAGACAATGTTTTTGCGAAAATATAGCCACATTCAATCTGCAAGACCTTATTAGCTGTAGGAATCATATTTGTAATTCAGATATCCATTTGAGATTTCAATTCCTCATTAGTATTCTTTAATAATATTGCTGATTTTTTTGAAGGTTTCATTAGATTATTTCATATTTACATTGTGTTTAGTGGACACGTGATTTTTCAGGTATATTTGTTTCAGTTACCAATTAATTGATAAATTTGATGTTCAGTAGATAATAGATAAAGCAAGAGATATATTTTTGATGTATATAGAAGTTCAATTATATTTTTATTGTGAATTTTTTTAATAAGCATTTCATTTCAACCTTGATCTTTCATCACAGGTCAAAAACAGCAAAATTTTTGGGATTAGTATTTGATACCCACTTGAACTGGAGAGCCCACATTACATATGTAAAATCTAAAAGTAAAAGAGCATTAAATCTAATTAGAAAACTATCGAACACTACTTGGGGAGCCGATAGACATATCCTTACTGTGCTGTATAAGGCAACAGTTCTGTCCATCATTGATTATGGAAGCGAAGTATATGGCTCGGCATCTGACGCAGTTCTGAAAATGTTAGACCCTGTTCACAATGGAGGCCTTAGAATATGCTCAGGAGCCTTTTAGATCATCACCAAAATCATCTTTACAAGTTGAATGTGGTGGACTGCCTTTGTCTCTCCATAGAGAACTAGTAACAATGAAAAGTACTTTAAGAATTCAAACCAGTGATTCTCCAACCAAAAAATTATTTGAATTAAGAGCTGGAGATGTATTTATAAACAACCATCCACCACCTTTCCCAATTAGAGCTAGAAGATTGAGTCACTGACTATAAATATACAAGTGCCTTTAATAGTAAAAGTACCTCCTCCCTGGCCCCCTCGTTTTGGGACCACCTTGACGTGGTGAGGGAACCCCAGGAATCCATTCCCGGGTTTAAGTCCAAGAGTCCCATATGGCATTAAATATTTGTTTGGATTAAATTATGTGGAATTTTCCACTGTTACTGGAATTAATTGGACCTGATAAATAGGAAAAGATATCATAGCTGGGAATGGGTTTATATCCGAAGCTAAATAGTGAGAACTGTGGTAGGACCATCAACTGCCCGATAATGTTCAGACCTGAGAGTTATCAGATTGATAGCTCAAAGGCGGAACTATTCTTTAGGGCTAGACCACGGATTCCAGGGGGTTCTGGTTCTAGGGATAGGACCCTCGGCATTCTATCCGGTTTGCCCATGATGTGATTAGGGTGGAGATGATTGTATTTTTGAAATACTCTCAGTCCTAGCAAGCAGGGTTGGCTTACACTTGGGCCACTCGAATCATGTTGTGCCATCCCCCGTGGGGTAGGGTAGGGAGTGGACATTTGGTAGTCAGTTCTCACTTGTGCCATTGGTGGAAGAATAAACTCCATGAAAGGCTGATGATATCTTTTTAAGGTTTTCAGGTTTATTTTTTGTTTTTATTTATTTATTTTTTTCTCTTTCCTTCAATCTTTATGATAAGTAGTGTCAAAGATTTAAGTACCCCTGGACCCTCTGATGGCATTGTTCCGGCACAGATGACGACAACTTCTCCAGCACAGAGCAAATCTAGCATGGAAATGGACAATTCTCAGGATAATCCAAATAATCCAAACCAGAGTGGTATTAAAACCTTAATACCCTATAGAACTCCCAAAAAGAGTAAATACCGACATGACCCAACCTTGACTCACTTCGACTCCCTCTTTGGGAGTGGAAGTTGGTCAAGGTTTCTAACCATGGAAGCTGACCAAAATATTTCAGCCCTAAAACTAGAGAATTATTTATTAAATAGGCATCCAACGACAGACATGTCGTTTAGACAAATAAAGGAAAAAACTTGGCTAATAGAAGCCACAACAAAAAGTCAGTCCGAGGACTATTTGTCTCTGAAAAATATAGACAGTATTAACATAAAAGTAAAAAATCACAATACTATGAACAGCATTCAGGGTACCATTGTACTTAATGAAAACAATAACGAACCAGTCAATAAGAAAATGCTATTGGACTCTCTCAAGAAAAGATACCCAAATGTCCAAGATTGTGAGGTATATGCTCTATCAAGTAAAAACAACAATAGACAAACGTTAAAAATAGCAAAAATAACATTTGAAGGTGAAGATCTACCTCAAAAAATAAAAATATTAGGCCAAAATAGAGAGTTAAGACCCTATGTCCCAAAACCACTGCAATGTCAAAATTGCAGTAAGTATGGCCACACACACACAAATTGTAGAAATGAACCGGTATGCGCTTATTGTGGATCTACTGAACATACCATGCAGTGGAAATGCAGTGAACCCAAGTGTGTGAACTGTGGGCAAAATCACCATGCAAGATCCAAAGAATGCATGTATTATATATACAATACAGAATTGAAAATGTTACAAGAACGAACAGGGATGTCTATCAAAGAGGCTAAATTGGAATTAAAAGTGAGAGGAATGCAAGATCCATCTAAGAAACATTCATATTCATCAATAACAAGAGCAAAAAATGAAGCAAAAGCGGAAACAGATAGAAATAACAGAGAACAGAAAAGTAAATCTCAAGAAAAAATTAATAATTTAGAAATAAAAAATAAAATGGTAAAGAATAAAGAAACAGGTACAAATGAGATGGATAATATTTTATCCAATTCATTTGAAATATTAATGCAGATAGAAACACAGGAGGATGCTGCTACTAAAGTAACAGAAGAGGGTAGAGATAGACAGGAAATTAAAGATAAAAAAAGGCCTTTGGAGAGAACACCACCCAAAATGAAGAAACCAAATATTAATAGAGAAACATCAGTTAAACCAAAAGGTAAAGGAGATGAAAAAGGAACAAAAACAAAAACAAGCTAAGAATATACCTTTATCTCCTAAAATAATAATAGAACCTATGAAGGCAAATGTCGAGAAGACTGAAGAAGTGAAAGAGAATCATACCATAGATGATAATGATTATGTCAAGGGTACAAGAGCAAATGAAAAGAGAAATACACATGATAATACTTGTGGATGTAATGATTGTTTCATTGAATTATGCAATAACAACAAAAGCATAACAAAAGATGGTTTAACAAACATTATAAGAAATTTTATGAAATATAGAAAAAAAGAAACCACAGATTTGAGTAACCATGAAAAAGGGCGCATGTGCATTGAGCACTTAGTCTATTATAAGGAAAAACAGATGAATGTCGTGAGTAAATTATTAGAAAAATTCCAAATTGATAATACAAAAAAAGAGAGTAAAACCCGACCGCTATAAAAAAATATTTTCAATAGTTATACAATGGAACGTAAATGGTCTACAGACCAGATTACACCTAGGAGAAATACAACGGTTATTAAAAGAATATGAACCAATGATATTATGTTTGCAACATATCAACAAAATAATATTAACGATAGGTAAATATACCTTAGTATCTATAGTGATTCAAAAAGTGTACTTCTGGCACTGGAATGTTTTAATCCTTTAAACCCCCTGATTTTAGAAGTATTAGAATGGTTGTTTTTATTGAAAAGAAGAGAGAAAGAAGTTAAGTTCTGTTGGGTGCCTTCCCATGTTGGGGTGGATGGGAACGAAAAAGCAGACCAACTAGCGAAATCAGTGGTCAACTCTCCAGAACCCACAAGATGCCTCCTACCATCGGGATGTGTATCCTGTAGTAGGACAAACAATAAAAAAGCGTTGGCAGTCCCAGTGGGAGAATATTTTAACAAATAGAAAAATGCGTAGTATTGCATCATCTGTGTCTCCTTGGTCATATCCCCATATGCCAAGGAGACAGGAGACAATGCTATGCAGGTTGAGGATTGGACATACAAGACTCACGCATGGGTTCTTGATGTTCCGTGAGAATCCTCCAATTTGTGAAGACTGTGCTGTACCCCTGAGTGTGGGACATTTGCTGGTTGAATGTCCCACACTTAGGAATTTGAGACAAAGGTTCCTGTCTTGGGGACGAGATGAAGTTGATAATTTTAATCTTGCTACAATCCTTGGAAAGGATTGTAATACTCAGCAATTGTATACTTTTATGTTGGAGGCGGGCCTTCTGAAGAAAATTTAGCTTGTATATAGAATATATGAAGAAATTTATTTATATACGTATCATTTAGATACTTTTATATGAAATTTATTTTAAACCTATTTCTTTTTATTCAAATATTTATATGCATACCTTTTAGATATTTTTATATGGAATTTTTTTTTCTTAAACTTCCCTTTTTTTTAAATTTAAATATTTATATACATAACTTTTAGATATTTTTATATGAAATTTATTTTAAACTTAATTTTTATATTTAAATTTGTTTCGGCGTCAATAACCTAGATGTTATGACACCAGATTTAATAAACAAATCAATCAATCATCAATCACACTTCCCTCCCCTACCTTTCCCTCTTCCATCCCCTACCTTTCCCTCTTCCATCCCCTACTTTTCCCTCTTCTCCCCAAGCACAAGATCAAGTGTTGATTTAGCTGCCCTCCCCTCTCCTTTGTTCTTCCCTACCCCTCTCCCCTCATCTTCCATCTTCCCTCCCTCTCCCCTTGCCTTTTCCATCCCCCTTCCCCTCTCCCTCCCCTTCTCTCTTCCATTCCCCTCCCCCTTCCCCCTCTCCTCCCCTCCTCCCACCTTCCCCCTCTCCTCCCCTTTTTCCTCTACTTCCCACTCCCCCCCTCAACTTGGGACCACCTTGACGTGGTGAGGGGGGCTCTTGAACCCCAGGAATCTGTTCCTGGGTTTAAGTCCAAGAGTCCCATATGGCATTATATATTTGTTTGGATTAAATTATGTGGAATTTTCCACTGTTACTAAAATTTATTAGACCTGATAAATAGGAAGAGATATCATAGCTGGGAATGGGTTTATATCCGGCTAAATAGTGGGAACTGTGGTAGGACCATCAACTGCCCGATAATGTCACTCAATCCCCAGTCCTTACAGCCTCATCTGTAGGCTTCAAATTTTCTATACAAAAGACTCAAGCAGTAATGTTTTATAAAAATAAAAAGTGGAAAAAAGGTGAAGAAATAGATTTAAAAATCAGAAATCATTCCATACCAATTCGTCAAACAGCAAAATTTTTAGGATTAGTATTTGATACTCACATGAACTGGAAAGCCCACATAACATACATGAAATCAAAATGTAAAAGAGCATTAAACCTAATTAAAAAACTATCGAACACTACTTGGGGAGCCGATAGACATACCCTTACTCTACTGTATAAAGCAACAGTGCTGTCTATCGTTGACTATGGAAGTGAAATATATGGCTTGGCATCAGATGCAACGCTGACAACGGGTAGACCCAGTTCTTAATGAAGGTCTTAGAATATGTTCAGGAGTGTTTGATCATCACCAACGTCTTCTTTACAAGTTGAATATGGTGAACTACCTCTGTCTCTCCATAGAGAGCTAGTAACAATGAAGAGTGCTCTGAGAATTCAGACAAATGATTCTCCAACCAAAAAATTATTTGGATTAAGAGATGTGTTTATAAACAATCATCCACCTCCTTTCCCAATTAGAGCTAGACATTACCGCCCAGGAAGGTGAGGATTATCAATTAATACATCTATAATTGAGTTACTGTATATGGGATAAATTATATAATTTCACACTGTTCTGAGAGTTTTAGGCAAAAGTCTATCCCATGAAGGTGATTCTTTCCATGCTTCTTGTAAAAGTAACTTGATAATAACACTAATAGGTGTGATCAATCCTAAGGGATCAAAAATAGAGGCTACTACCATCACTATCAACTACTAAAAATAAGGACTCAGATGTGCTAATAGTTAGTTCATCATCCATAGTATTCTACTCAATTCCCAACACTTTTTGTCTAGGTTTTAAGTTAACATTATAAGTGCTGCGAAAAAAAAAAGGAGTAATTAGAGATCCATCTTTTGCAATGGCATACCTGCAGACTCCAAAAATGCGTCGATTTCTAATTTATTGGAAACTAGTTTAGCTTCACTACATTCTGTGATCATCAGATTGTCTACATTGAGCCTCAAGAAAAGGTCATAACTGAGGTTAGGTTTACACAGGTATTGTGATGAAGGAGAACTTGCTGCAAGAGATAGCACACAAGATTATCTTCTACATACTCTAAAAATTTGAGACATTTCCTGTGACTAGTGTGTACAAGAATACAGTGGAATGTCTTAGAGATGTTGGCAATGGCTGCGAAGGGGTTAGTTCTAAATTCAATTAGTTTATCATACAGTAAGCACATGAGTGACGGACCAGTATGTAGACAATCATTTAGAGATTTGGTACCTCTGCTACAACTACTTGCGTTGAAAACTGTTATTGAATTTTTCAAGACAGGATGATGAGGTAAAAATGTGCCCTCTTGTGGCTTCAGAGCCACCTGCTCTATAAAGTGTAATTCCTTATTTTTATCAATGACTCCTGCATATCTTTCTCTGAGTGAAAGTGAGTCGAGTTGAGATTTGGCAACACGGAAGTTAGGAGGAGGCCTTGCCTCCGATTTAAAAGGCAACCTTACCATTTGTCTATCATCAATTCTTTCGATAGATTGTGTAACGAGCTCAGTAGCTTTCGATTCTGAAGGTGTGAATTTCTCATTGCTAAGTCCAACCTGATCTAGTTCCCAAAGGCGTGACAAATCGGATTCTGAATTTATTATTGTTTTCACACAGAGTGCGAATTGTGCCTGAGTAGCCACATAATCAAACTCTGGATTTGGCTTGTTTGAAGCCCATTTAGTAATAGGTCCAAAAGGAATAGCTCCACCACTACTAATAAAGACATTGACTCCCATAAACTTACGTTGGCCTACAATGAATTTAGCTAAATATTCTGAACCAATGACAATTTCTGTCTTGTAATTTATCAGATTGGATATGCCTATTAGCGAGTTTTATACCCTTACGTGTTAATTCTCAGACAACGTTTTGAGACCAGGCGTTAAGACCTTAGTTTCTACTTTATCGTGAACTAAGAATCTCCCTTTTAACTTAACCTTGCCCAAGGAAACTACACCTCGTCCAACAGGACATTGAATGGATTGTTTGTCTTGCCCGAGCACATTAAGTTTGAGAGAAATGGCTTCTCAGATATCTAGATTCAGCTTAGCCGCTAATTTTGATGACATGAAGGATTTCTGGGATCCTGTATCAAAAAAACAACGCGTGGTTAATTTATGACCTCTACTACTTACTCCTACAGTAGCAGTAGGAATGGCTGAAGCCGGAAGGCTCGACTGCGATGATACAGCATTTATGACAGCATTATTCCCAATAGGTTGGTTTGAGTTGCAGGTATTAGGAGCGGGAGGAGATGCTTGAAGAGCATGTGATTGTGTCTGAGAAAGGACACGTGGTTGCTGCGGTAAGTGATTTTGTGCATTTGGCGCCGGTGCCGGCAGGGGATTCTGAACTTGCTGAGCTCAACACAATACTGAATGATGCCTGCCTTTGCAATTTCTACAATTACTTTTACTTTGGCAATCTTTTACCATGTGACCGGCTCTTAAGCAATTGAGACATAATTTAACTTCTGTAGCATGATCTGAGCGTGATTTAAGACTGAGATACATAGAACAATTAAGAACTGTATGAGGTTGTTGGCACAACTGGCATCTAGAATAAGATTTCTGATTCCAGTGGCTGTCTTTCGCAAGTAATGGTTTCCCGTTACCCTTACCGCAATGTAGGCCTACTTCATTCTAGTGGGTAACTGCTTGCTTCATGCTAACTTTGTTCTGCTGATCAAATGATTGAGAAAAAAATTCTTTGTCAAAGACTAGCTCTTGCAATGAGAATTCGAGCTTCTGGAGGCAATTCTGAACGAAAGTCCTCGTGACTTTGTGCAACTTAGAATAAATCAAATTTAATACAATATGTTCTTCTGGAGGACATGATGTGATATGTTCATACTGGGCAAGAATAGTTTTATATGTTACTCGAAACACAAACATCTTGGCATTCTTATGCACTGGTTGATTGAGATTCTGAAGTTTAAGGTATCAATCAATGTATTATTATTCTGGTATTTGTCTTTCAAGAAAGTAATGGCAACTTTATAGTTATCAGGCTCAAACTGGAAGTGTTCTAACTAGACTTAAAGGTTCTCCCTTGAGAGCTCCCATGAGATATGTGAACTTGACGACATCATCAGTGTCAGATTTATCATGTACTTTGACCTTAAAAAGATCCCAAAAATTTGTCCACTTGGTAGTGACACCGCTAAATTGAGGTAAACTTAAGCTAGGTAACTTATGGGACAATGAATTGCTTGAACTCAATGTCTGCAAGTTGGTGAGAGATTCTAGTCTGCCAGCAAAGTTTGTAATTTGTATTAGTTGTTCTCTGGTTTAGAGCAGTAGCATGCTTTTGATAAACATCTCCATAGGCTTGAGACGATGCACTGGGCAGCCATGTTTCCCGCTGTTCTGTAAAAGATTTAAACACATGTGTAAGATTACCCTGCGATTGTCTATAGTGAGTCTATTTGTGAGTCGACTAACAAGGAGTCGATAGCATTGAGCTCGGATTCGAGTCAAGGTGCTTGCATATAAGAGCAAGACATGATGAACGAGATAGTAATTCATCAATGGACACAAGAATGAATAGGTTACTTACTTGTATTAGGTTTTGCAGTGGTTTTAGTGGAGCAATCTTATTTTGATTGTTCCCTCGTTTTACCTGTTCTGTTTGTTTGTGGTGTGGTGAGTTGACATCCGTCGCCTTGTTTTAGACAGAGTCAGTCGGCTTTAGCTTGGCAGCGAGTCAGGTTCTCGGCAGCTTTAGCAACAAGGAGCCTTTGTTGGAACAACAGCAGGTATTCCTTACCTGTTGGCCTCATCGACTGAAGGTTGGTGGGATAGCTAAATCATAGTCTTCTGTGGATCTTCCTATATAGCAGCAGACATGCTGCTTCAACGTTCCTCCTGTAATTCATCTGTGTTGATGACTGTTCCAGTTGAGCAGTTGGCGGCTGCTTAGGTGTCTTCACAGGAGTTCGTCTGATTGCATTCATCCTTCTTGACAGCTGGGTCTATCGTGTTATCTCTACAGAGATTAATATTGCGTTTATCGGTGTTACCCTGAGTAATTTCATGTTGTTGTTTATCATTTATTATTTATGATTGTTTATGCTTCTGTTTGTTTATTGGTAATGTCTGTTTATCTATTAATGCTGTTTGTATGGTTCTAGTAATTGAGATGTTATTTTGGTATAATTATTCATTACATTATTAGTATTAATAGTGTCCAGCAGTGTATGGCTCTGGTAATGGTTTTCACTACATTATTATTATTAATGGTGTCAAGCAGTGCATGCTCTGGTAATGATTTTCATTACATTATTGTTATTAATGGTGTCGAGCAGTGTATGGCTCTGGCAATGATTTTTATTACATTATTATTATTAATGGTGTTAAGCAGTACATGGCTCAGGTAACTGTATTTTGAGATGCTTTTTGCATTAGTATTTTGATTGTGATTGTTCAAGTCACTTGTGGTCTTTAAGACTTGCTCACTCATTTTGACTGCTGCTGTTTTAACATTTATTAAATTGGTTATGTATGCCAAACCTGGACTCATTTTTTTTTTGTATATATTGTAAAGTACTATACATAATAAATTAGGATTAAAGTAACTTTTGTGGTTTTGTTTTGCACCCTCCTCCATGGTTTGTCTCTGGTCCTGCTGGTCATTTCAGTCCCATTCTATTTTTTTTTTTTTTTTTTTTTTTCAGAACATGTAGCATCTACTGCGGTTCATCACATGGGATAGAACTGACTGCGATTCAACACACTTGACTTTGATTACTGCTATACACGTGGTTAGTGAGTGCTTAAGTTAGGCTTATATAAGCATGTTAAATTACTGCAAACAACAAAAAGTAATTAAATGCTCGGATATCGCTACCTCAAACTACTATAGTTCCTACGAATAGTTAGGTTATGTCAAGGCAACTATGCCAAATTCCACTGAACATCTCTCGGTGAAAACTATCAGCTGTGTAGCTCTAAAGAATGGATCAGAGTAATGAGGATAACATATTCCATAAATGCGTAACGTGTTATCGAGACAACTGAAGTTAATGACTGTCACGGGTTAGTCAGTCGAGGCAACGCGCTGTCCCAAGAGGATGGGTTCGAATTACCAGGAGCTAAAGCACAATTAAAATAAAGCACTGATTGTCCTAAGTACAACTAATCCGGTTTGCCAAAGGACCAAATTTGTGGAGATTTCTCGAACTCCTGTAAGACTAGGCTCCTTAGGTTAACGAGTCTCACAATAATAGATAATGCACGTTAGCACATGTATGATTGTTCCCATGAGGAACCCAAGTTAAGAGTTGATATAGATATGTATGTCTTAACTGCCTAGTATTAAAGGATAACTGGCTCAAAATACCATCTTAGTTGTATAGTTATGAGGACATAGTAATTCAAAAGGTTTAATTGAAGGCACTTATGAAAAACTGTTACAGTTTTGCATTTATTGCAACGAAGCTTTAACTAACGATGCAATTATTCCCAACAATAAATGACAGTGCAATTATTCACAAAACACAAAAAGGATAAGTAAATTCAAATCAGCACATGCCTGCCATTAATCACTAGTCTTAATGAAAGTATGATAACACAGCTCTATCCTGTGGACAATGAAATATTAGTAATAAAACAACTCATCTGATGGTCCAAGGAGAGAAGAGAGCGAGGTGTTGATTCCAACTGCTTTTATACCCGCAGGGTATGATAGTCGCAACATGGAAATTGCAAATATCAAGTGAGGACTGACCTGTGACTTTACACAAATATAGGACGAAGGATGGGGCTTTCTTACAGTGACCTAAATTCCATAAACAATCAATCAATCATATATGCAAAGCCAGGATCTAGGATCAATAGGTGAGCATGAATTAATCGTAGTTTGGCAGACAAGGAGCACATGAATTTGGCGCGAACACGCATGATTTTATCATGAACACTCAAGATCTTGGCACCAACACAAATGATTTGGTGCCAATCTGAAAGTTATTTAGTTTCGATGCAATAAAAATATCCAAAGCACATGAAATAAATTGGGAATTACTTAACACAACCACACTACTTAACAAAATCAGTTAAGTGATACATACACTATTTACAAAATATATTTTCTTTTGTTGTATTCTGTGTCATATTTATCTACATCTGAAGTTCTTAGAGTATGTCTAGAATATTGAAAAATCTTTAATCCAAAATATATTTTAATCAGAATACAAAAATAAAGACAGCTGTGGGTAATTGACTCAGCCCTTGACCTTTCTCTCTTTCTCAGCCCTTGGGATAATTATATTTTACTTATTACTAGTTTTCATGTGTTATTTACCTTATCTGAAATTCTGAAATATTTAAAAAAATCTGATAATTGGATGTGCACATTACTTTTTACAAGTTTTGAGTTTTATTTTTTCTTTATCTGAACTTATGAAAATATATCATACCCTCATTCATGTCCAGTTTAATATTATTTATTTGCACACTATTTTTACAACTTTTAAGTTTCATCACCACTTTGTTGCATCATGCGGCATGACAAGGGGACTTTTGACAGTTGTCGTGACTCGACTGCATAGGTGCTGGGCAGCCTTGCACATCCTCCATCACTAGGCGGACGCCATCAAACTCGGCGACTCAGTTAGGAATCATGCTGACTGTTGTAGACTTTGGTCATCCCTTAGAGGCGAAAGGGTCGTAATTCAGCTGTTACGACAGTCGCGGCTGAATCGCCAATGTGTGACCCAGGCATAACTGTCATAGATATTATAGTATTTTAGTGGCACACGATGATTCACAGGTAATATGTTTACCTCTTAAGTCAGATTATATTGATATCTAAAATTGTAAAATTGTTCAATAACAAACTAAAACATACGCTTGTTTGTTATCAATTATGTTCCTTATTACGTTAATCATGTTGTGATATACGTAGAAAACTACAAAAAAAAAAGAGAACAAATAAAATTCATAGGAAGCATTATTTCCTGAACACTGATACACAAACAGATCAATTTAAATCTTGGACATTAAAAATATAATAATAATAATAATAATAAAACAAGTCCACCTCCCCACTAGTTTGTGGATTCAGTGAGAATCCTGATGATGAACTGCTTTGGCTAGCTTTTCTACATTTGTCTCATCAGTGCTTGTCTATATATATATATATATATATATATATATATATATATATTGTAGTGAATCTCCATTTTTCCTGATGTTAACACCTTTTTGTTTTTTTAGTTGTCACTTGTGATCGAAAAATTATTATATGCCTCCAATGGTTATCGTAGGATAGATACAACCATAAGTACAATCAAAAGTATATTACTCACTTCTCACTATAAATAGTGGCACAATATCACAATACTTTATATTAGGAAACAAGTATTCACCACCTAAGGTTATGGAGGTCTCCTCTTACCGAAGCATGAAAAGCTGTTAAGTCACTTTTCCCAAGGATCAAAAATAAAAATAAGTAATTTTATTAATAATTCATTAGCGAAAGTAGGGAAAACAAGGACTAAAATTGAAGTCTGAGACAAAACCCAACAACAGATGGCGGTGGTGGAGGCTTAATATAAAGGTGACAATTACAAAGATGCCAGGACATGACATTCCTCCCTTTTGAGAGTAAAATTACTATCCAAGACTATTTTAAGAATATAACTAAAAAGATTGAGATTTATACAATTCAAAGCTTAATGTCTCTCAACTCCTAGGAGTCGAGGTTGACGCGATAGGGCATCGGGCGATGGTGTTCTGTGATCCTGAGATTTTCCTCACTTCGATGTTAAATGAGGAGAGGATGTAGGACCATTTGAGGAGTTTCTGGTTGGTGAACTTCGCACGTGGAGGAAAAACTCAGAGGCATGTGGTCAGAGTAGACAATAAGATTGTCTAGGCCTTCCATATAATGGATGGAAATGTAGCACCGTGTTGATTATACTGAATAATTCTTTTTCTACTGTAGCCCATCTGAGTTGTGCCCCTTTGAAGAATCCAGAATGATAGGCTATGGGCAAGAGTCTCTCCAACAGAGGCAAGGAAGCAGCACCATCACTCAGGATTTCCTGTAAAGAACACCACCAAACCGATGTTGCTGGCATCTACCTGAAGAAAAAGGTTTGGTGAAGTCAGGAGCTTGTAGAAGTGGCTTGGAAATCATAAATAGTTTTAGCTGATCAAAGGCCCTGTTATGATTACATGTCCACTTAAAAGGTACTTTGGTTGAAGTTAGAGCAAAAGTGGAGCAGTGATTATTGAAAAGTTTGGGCAAAATCGGGAATAGTATGACACCATGCCTAAAAATGTCTTAAGCTCTTTCCTATTCCTTGGTTCTGATATTCCTGGATGGCACAAATGTTCACATCCTTAGGAACAATAGTGCCACTGCCTATGATGTGACCAAGATAAGTTACCTGACCTTTACCAAAGGAGCTCTTTGCAAGGTTGATGGTCAAGTTTGCCTCTCTTAATCTTTCAAGAGGGGAAGTTAGTATTCTCAGGTGTTCTTCCCAGGTAGTGGTTGCTACGACAATGTCGTCCAGGTACACATATACATGGGGGGAGTCCCCTGATGATGTCTTTGCATAGTCCTCTGAAATGTAGCTGGGGCATTGGTTAGGCCAAATGGCAATACATTATATTCAAATAAACCAAAAGGAGTGATGAATGCTGAAGCTTCTTTGGCCCTTTCTGTTAGCTTAATCTGGTAGTAGCCTTTCAGCAGGTCTATGAGTTAAATATTTGGCATTACTGACAGAATCTATTATATAAATTATTCTGGGCAACGGGTAAGAGTCTTTTACAGTCTTTAAATTAAGTTTTCTATAATCAGTACACATGCGGTAGGTATTGTTGGCTTTCCTTACCAGAATGCATGGAGAAGCCCATGGGGATGTACTGGGCTTGGCGAGGTTATGTTCCAGTAAGTATTCCACTTCCTGTTTCAAGATAGGCAGATGGCGATGAGATACCCTGTAAAAAGATTGTCTGATGGGGTTTTGTATTAGGTTCTAGTACCACATCATGCTTTACTTTTGGTGCAACTTCCAGGCCTATCTGAACAAATTGATGCATACTTGCAATGAGTACACTCAAGTCTTTTCTTTTTGAGTGGGTGAACAGTCTAGGAACTGTGGAAGGGACTTTAGAATTTCCGAATTGTTCATGTCCTTCCAAGACAAAGTAGACTTCACACTGAAATCAGTCTCGTCATCCTCATGGCTCACCTCTGTACCAACTTCGGGTAGGAGTCTGCACCTCATTCTGCATCTCATTCTGTGACCTATGATTAAGAGGCGTTAGTGAAAACTCTGCTTGGCAGATTTAAAGTCATGAATTACATGATTAACTATACCTGTGGAAGATTCATGATAGGGTTTTATCAAGTTCACATGTACAAGCTGAGTAGACTTACGTCTGTCAGGAGTTGCAATAATATAATTTGTTTTTGTGGTCCGCCTGATAATCTCATAAGGTCCCATGAATTTCTCTCTCAAGGAGCCAGGTATGCAGCGATATACCAGCACCTTATCTCCACACTTAAACTCTCTTACCTTTGCCTTCTTGTCATATCTATCCTTCATAAGCTCTTGAGCATGCTGCAAGTTCTTTCAAGCGAAGGCATGGATATACAACAACTTCTCCTCCAAGGTCTTCAAGTATTGGGGAAGGCTTACCTGATTTTCTTTCCTAGAACCTTTCAGTATCTGTTCTTTTATCATGCTTAGGTTGGACCTAGGTCTTCGTCCAAACATCATCTCGAATGGAGAAACTCCTGTAGACTCATTTGGTACGCTACGAAGTATGTACAGAAGTAAGTCTAGGTCTTCATCCCATTCCTTCTCCGTTTCCATTCCGTAGCGTCGTAGCAAATTCTTAAGAGTCTGAAGTACTCTTTCTAAGGCCCCATTGGACTGAGGATGATAGGCTGAAGAGAGAACATTAAAGATGTTAAACTGATGGAGAGCACTCTGGAACAATGTACTGGTAAAGTTGGTACCTCTCTGTCGCATTGAAGTTCCCTAGAAAACCAAACAATGTAAAAACTTTAATCAGCTGTTGGATAATGGTTCTAGCAGAGATATTTTTAAGTGGAAATGCTAGAGGGAACCTAGTAGTGGGGCAAAGAACACTTAGTATATATTCATTACGCCGGCTAGTTTTTGGCAAAGGCCCAACACAATCTATAATTATTTTATCAAAAGGTGTATTAGGGACCACAATGGGCACTAGAGGGGCTGGTGGTATCTTTTCATTAGGCCTTCCGGTAACTTGGCACACATGACACCTCTCTACGAAACTCTTTACGTCCATCTTCATTCTGGGCCAGTAGAAATCTTCTAGGAGGCGCCTGTATGTCTTCGTGACGCCTAGATGACTCTCAGCAGAGTGGGCTAATTTCATGATTGAAGATCGGAGGCTGCCAGGTACAACCAGTTGATGACAGTCACGCCACGAGTCTTTGTCAGTCAGTGTAGGAGACCTGTAATGATGCATGAGGATATTATTCTCTAGATAAAATAAGGGTAACTTATGGCTCTCATCTGAGGGATTTTTAATCTTGCTGAAGCAATTCTTAAGGCTATCATCTGATCTCTGAAGATTGACGAAATCATCATGATGGAGACCAACAAAGTCTGCTAAGCTCGTTGTGAGGAGTTTGAGGTGTCAAGTCATCAGTGGGAGCTCAATTGCAGCTTAAGTGGAAGTAGAACGAGTGGTGGCTTTGACAAGGTAGAACTTCCTGTTGGTTCTGCTCATTTTCTATAACACACACTGGTTGAGAAATAATGAGATTAGGTAAGACAGTTCCTTCAGCCAAATAATTTCCTAGCAGAATATCAGCTTTCTCACAAGGCAAATCTCTATCCAGTAAAGAGGCTACTTCGGTTCTTCCAGTAAACTAAGGGCAATCTATATACATATTAACTTCTACAGGTAACACTAATTTACTGGATAAATCAGTGATGGTAACATATTTATTAGTAGGCTGGGTCAGAGGTTTCAATTTACCACTTACTATAGTTTGTGACGATCCTGTGTCCCTTAACAACTTTATAGGGTAATTATTGACAGTACCAGAGCAAAGGAAATACGAGAAGTCATTTGTGACTTGAGAACAATGGAGAGCAATCCTTCTTTGGCTTTTGCTCTGAGTAGTCTCTGGTCTGTTCCCTGCTGTTTGCTGAGAAGGCTGCATAACCTTAGAAAATTGACATCAAAGGTTAGGACAGTCTTTTATGGCATGTCCCTTCTGTTTACAGAAGGAACAATAAATATTTATACTTGCCTGATCTGTAGAGTTATGTTTCTTGACCTTATGGATGAGGTGATATTCATCAGCAAGAAGAGCCGCTTTCTTCCCTCCTTCTCCTGCCGTTCTCTCTGATGTACATAGAAATGTTGGCAGAATTCTCCTCAAAAACTCCTCTAGTACCATTAAGTTCTGTAATTGTTCAAAGGCAGTTATGTTTTCAGATTCTAGCCATTTTTTAAACTGTTTTAATTTGACCTGAAACAATTCCAAATAAGTTTGAGTGGTTCCTTTTATGGAGTTCCTGAACATTTGTCTATACCCTTCACCTGTAATGGTATAGGCATCAAGGACAGCTTTCATCAGGACAGTAATCTCGTTCCTCTAACATTTGCGAAGCTATGAGCAGCCTTGCCTTTCAGTGCACTCCGAATGAGTAGAACATATTGTTCTTCTGGCCAATGCAAGGTTGTGGCTGTGTCCTCAAAAATACCAAAGAACACGCCTGGTTCTTTTTCATCAAACGGGGTAGTAGTTTAAGAGCTCTTAGTGAGGGAAAAACATTCGCCAAGCTCTCTCTCTTTGCCTTTCTCGTCCAACCTGATATTGGCTAGCTGTCTCTCCATCTCTCCATCTTTTTCTTCTCTTTCCTGTCGTTCCAAGGCTATCATCCTTTCTTTCTGCTCATATTCAGCTTGATGAGCTGCCTTTTTCTCTCTCTCCCAATTCAAGCTGCAACTTGAGCTTCACCAATTCTGGATCCTCTATAGCCTCAGCTACGCCTCTCCCCCTAATGTAAGTGGCCGAAGGGAAGTGTTTCTTCTGATGAAACGGAAGCTTTGGCTACCAGGAAATCCAAAACTCTACCCAGCAGTTCCGCTTTCACCATGGAGGGCAATACAGGAATACCTGCTTGCTCAGCAATCTTTAGGAGAGAGGTCGTTTTTCTTGGCATCTTTCAACAATAAGAGGTGCCCTGAGGTCCTCAAAAACTTCTCCATGTTGAAAGACATGGTGGATCACAAAAAGCACTTTTGGTCCACTACGAGCACTTTCCGAGTCACTGTCACCGAATCACTGCATCACTTTGTCGCTAAACCACTGAATCACCAATGGCTAAACCGCAGAAGTATTAAATCTCTATCCCTATATGGTTGATTCACCGAATCACTAAGCACTAGGTCAATAAATCACCGAATCACTAATCACTAGGTCAATAAATCACCGAATCACTAACACTTACTGTCACGGGTATGAATATATTACCACTTTAAAGAAATATATACTAATAGTCAATAAAGATTTCACCGAACTGCCTCTGAACGTTACCCTAACGAAAGCACAGAAACAAGACACGTCACTAAGTTTTACGAAACTATCACTAATCGCACGCGACGATGCACTAGTTAACGCCACTTTTCACAAAAACTCACTTTAAGTATACAAGAACCACTAATTAACATACACTGGAGGTTGCACAGCGTCACTTTCACTAAACTATCACTTTACTATGCAAAATACACTAAGGAATGTACACCGAGGTTGTACAAAGTCACCTTCACAAAACTCATTTAAAGCACTAGGAAAACACGTTCCTGGGTTCTCGTATTCTGTAAAAGAGGGACAGTAATCCCTGAGGAAATTAATCCTGAATGATGAGAGGGTGGTTATCCTAAGTGGTTCAGTATGTCTGGGGTGACTAAAGAACGCAACAGCAATAGTTGGCAACGTCAAGGCAACAGAACGGCGACTAAGTACCGATTCCTTGCACTGCACTTCCTCCAAACAATCGGCAAGAGGGGATGAGTACCCTATGAAGGAATTTAATCCAGAAGCATTCTAATACGTCTGGGGTGACTTAAGGAACGCAAAAAAGCGATAGTCGGCAACGTCAAGGCAACAGAACGGCGACTAAGTACCGATTCCTTGCGCTGCACTTCCTCCAAACTATCAGTAATACTTACTCATGACGATACAATTGCACCTTGATCGCAGAAGGGAGAGCTCAACAACGGTGGAGGTATTACTATTGATTGTACATTAACGGAAATTCACAAAATTCGATCACTACACTAACGAGCTTAAATCACTTCATATCACTTCATATCCCGGTCAGGCCCCCACTGTAGTGAATTTCCGTTTTTTCCTGATGTTAACCTCTTTCTTTTTTAGTTGTCACCGTGATCGAAAAATTATTATATGCCTCAATGGTTACCGAGGATAGATACAACCACAAGTACAACTCAAAAGTATATTACTCACTTCTCACTATAAAGAGTGGCACAATATCACAATACTTTATATTAGGAAACAAGTATTCACCACCTAAGGTTATGGAGCTTCCTCTGACCTGAAGCATGAAAAGTCGTTAAGTCACTTTTCCTAAGGATCAAAAATAAAAATAACAAGTAATTTTACAATAATTCACTAGCTGGTGCTAGGAAAACAAGGACTAAAATTGAAGTCTGGAGACAAAACCAACAACAGATGGCATGTGGTGGAGGCTAATATAAAGGTGACAATTACAAAGATGTCAGACATGACAATGTATACATATATATATATATATATATATATATATATATAATATATATATATATATATATATATATATATATATATATATATATATATATATATATATATATATATATATATATATATATATATATATATATATATATATATATATAGATATACAGGTGGTATGGCATAAGTAACGCCTTTTTAATTTTATATCTTATAATGTATATTTTCTTTATTATTTTCTTTTAATTAATTTGCTAAATCTTCATTTTTCAGATATTTTATACAACCATGAGATTAACAAAGGAACAGAGACTAAAAGCAATTCAATTGTACTATCAAAACAGTAAAAATGGTGCTGAGACCGCAAGATTGTTATCAGCTGAATTTAACATCCCAAGGGTGCAAAGCCGAAATATCACAAGCTTGATTAGAAAATTTGAATCCACAGGAACTGTAAGTGATGCTTAAAGAGCGGGTAGGCCAGTTGTTGTAACAAGCTTAGAAAAGTCCAATGAACTACAAGAATCGTTGCTGCGTTCTCCTCAAAAATCCAGTAGGCGACTTTCTGCAGAGTTAGCAATTAGTATTTGTATTGAACATTATTAAACCAAATAAGCATTATATTAATTTTTTTAATATATTATATTAATCTATTAACCCGCAGCAATACATTCATGTTCGAAAAAGTAAAGGATAATCAAAAAGGCTTTAATTTTGTTCCACTTAAACAAAGGGCGCTACTTATGCCGCACCCTCTGTATATATATATATAGGCCTATGTATATATATATATATATATATATATACACACATATATATATACATATATATATATATATATATATATAATATATATATATAAATTTCTGACTCACGTCGTATTTGAACCCAGGTCTCAGGTGGAAAGCAAGGGCGTTATCCACTAGGCCATACAAGTCTAAAAGAAGTTGGAACCTGAGAACAACTGCACCCAAGGAATTACCTGGGCAAGCTAACTGCTTGCATACCAGCGAGTTTTCCCCAACTTCCCGACTCAGCAATGACCCAATAGACAGCATTTCATTTGAATTATCCATTCTGAGTGAATAAGATAGAAATCATCAACACACAATCACGTTTGGAACAGAAATAAATTTCTGACTCACGTCGGGATCGAACCTAGGTCTCTCAGGTGGAAAGCAAGGGCGTTATCCACTAGGCCATACAAGTCTAAAAGACTTTGATCAGCTAAAACTATTTATGATTTCCAAGCCACTTCTACAAGCTCCTGACTTCACCAAACCTTTTTTTCTTCAGGTAGATGCCAGCAACATCGGTTTTGGTGGTGTTCTTTTACAGGAAATCCTGAGTGATGGTGCTTCTTCCTTGCCTCTGTTGGAGAGACTCTTGTCCATAGCCTATAATTCTGGATTCTTCAAAGGGGCACAACTCAGATGGGCTACAGTAGAAAAAGAATTATTCAATATAATCAAACACGGTGCTACATTTCCATCCGTATCTGGAAGGCCTAGACAATGTTATTGTTACTCTGACCACATGCCTCTGAGTTTCCTCCACCGCATGAGTTCACCAACCAGAAACTCCTCAGATGGTCCTAGCATCCTCTCCTCATTTAACATCGAAGTGAGGAAAATCTCAGGATCACAGAACACCATCGCCGATGCCCTATCGCGTCAACCTCGACTCCCTAGGAGTTGAGAGACATTAAGCTTGAATTGTATAAATCTCAATCTTTTTAGTTATATTCTTAAAATAGTCTTGGATAGTAATTTTACTCAAAAGGGGGAGGAATGTCATGTCCTGACATCTTTGTAATTGTCACCTTTATATTAAGCCTCCACCACCACCATCTGTTGTTGGGTTTTGTCTCCAGACTTCAATTTTAGTCCTTGTTTTCCTAGCACCGCTAGTGAATTATTGTAAAATTACTTGTTATTTTTATTTTTGATCCTTGGGAAAAGTGACTTAACAGCTTTTCATGCTTCAGTAAGAGGAGACCTCCATAACCTTAGGTGGTGAATACTTGTTTCCTAATATAAAGTATTGTGATATTGTGCCACTATTTATAGTGAGAAGTGAGTAATATACTTTGATTGTACTTATGGTTGTATCTATCCTACGGTAACCATTGAGGCATAGAATAATTTTTCGATCACAAGTGACAACTAAAAAGAAAGAGGTTAACATCAGGAAAAACGGAAATTCACTACAATATATATATATATATATATATATATATATATATATATATATATATATATATATATATATATATATATATATATATATATATATATATATATATATATATATATATATATATATATATATATATATATAGGGAAGCACTGATGAGACAAATGTAGAAAAGCTAGCCAAAGCAGTTCATCATCAGGATTCTCACTGAATCCACAAACTAGTGGGGAGGTGGACTTGTTTTATTATTATTATTATTATATTTTTTAATGTCCAAGATTTAAATTGATCAGTTTGTGTATCAGTGTTCAGGAAATAATGCTTCCTATGAATTTTATTTGTTCCCTTTTTTTTTGTAGTTTTCTACGTATATCACAACATGATTAACGTAATAAGGAACATAATTGATAACAAGCAAACGTATGTTTTAGTTTGTTATTGAACAATTTTACAATTTTAGATATCAATATAATCTGACTTAAGAGGTAAACATATTACCTGTGAATCATCGTGTGCCACTAAAATACTATAATATCTATGACAGTTATGCCTGGGTCACACATTGGCGATTCAGCCCGCGACTGTCGTAACAGCTGAATTACGACCCTTTACGCCCTAGGGATGACCAAAGTCTACAACAGTCAGCATGATTCCTAACTGAGTCGCCGAGTTTGATGACGTCCGCCTAGTGATGGAGGATGTGCAAGGCTGCCCAGCACCTATGCAGTCGAGTCACGACAACTGTCAAAAGTCCCCTTGTCATGCCGCATGATGCAACAAAGTGGTGATGAAACTTAAAAGTTGTAAAAATAGTGTGCAAATAAATAATATTAAACTGGACATGAATGAGGGTATGATATATTTTCATAAGTTCAGATAAAGAAAAAATAAAACTCAAAACTTGTAAAAAGTAATGTGCACATCCAATTATCAGATTTTTTTAAATATTTCAGAATTTCAGATAAAGGTAAATAACACATGAAAACTAGTAATAAGTAAAATATAATTATCCCAAGGGCTGAGAAAGAGAGAAAGGTCAAGGGCTGAGTCAATTACCCACAGCTGTCTTTATTTTGTATTCTGATTAAAATATATTTTGGATTAAAGATTTTCAATATTCTAGACATACTCTAAGAACTTCAGATGTAGATAAATATGACACAGAATACAACAAAAGAAAATATATTTTGTAAATAGTGTATGTATCACTTAACTGATTTTGTTAAGTAGTGTGGTTGTGTTAAGTAATTCCCAATTTATTTCATGTGCTTTGGATATTTTTATTGCATCGAAACTAAATAACTTTCAGATTGGCACCAAATCATTTGTGTTGGTGCCAAGATCTTGAGTGTTCATGATAAAATCATGCGTGTTCGCGCCAAATTCATGTGCTCCTTGTCTGCCAAACTACGATTAATTCATGCTCACCTATTGATCCTAGATCCTGGCTTTGCATATATGATTGATTGATTGTTTATGGAATTTAGGTCACTGTAAGAAAGCCCCATCCTTCGTCCTATATTTGTGTAAAGTCACAGGTCAGTCCTCACTTGATATTTGCAATTTCCATGTTGACTATCATACCCTTCCAACAGGGTATAAAAGCAGTTGGAATCAACACCTCGCTCTCTTCTCTCCTTGGACCATCAGATGAGTTGTTTTATTACTAATATTTCATTGTCCACAGGATAGAGCTGTGTTATCATACTTTCATTAAGACTAGTGATTAATGGCAGGCATGTGCTGATTTGAATTTACTTTATCCTTTTGTGTTTTGTGAATAATTGCACTGTCATTTATTGTTGGGAATAATTGCATCGTTAGTTAAAGCTTGTTGCAATAAATGCAAAACTGTAACAGTTTTTCATAAGTGCCTTCAATTAAACCTTTGAATTACTATGTCCTCATAACTATACAACTAAGATGGTATTTTGAGCCAGTTATCCTTTAATACTAGGCAGTTAAGACATACATATCTATATCAACTCTTAACTTGGGTTCCTCATGGGAACAATCATACATGTGCTAACGTGCATTATCTATTATTGTGAGACTCGTTAACCTAAGGAACCTAGTCTTACAGGAGTTCGAGAAATCTCCACAAATTTGGTCCTTTGGCAAACCGGATTAGTTGTACTTAGGACAATCAGTGCTTTATTTTAATTGTGCTTTAGCTCCTGGTAATTCGAACCCATCCTCTTGGGACAGCACGTTGCCTCGATTGACTAACCCGTGACAGTCATTAACTTCAGTTGTCTCGATAACACGTTACGCATTTATGGAATATGTTATCCTCATTACTCTGATCCATTCTTTAGAGCTACACAGCTGATAGTTTTCACCGAGAGATGTTCAGTGGAATTTGGCATAGTTGCCTTGACATAACCTAACTATTCGTAGGAACTATAGTAGTTTGAGGTAGCGATATCCGAGCATTTAATTACTTTTTGTTGTTTGCAGTAATTTAACATGCTTATATAAAGCAAACTTAAGCACTCACTAACCACGTGTATAGCAGTAATCAAAGTCAAGTGTGTTGAATCGCAGTCAGTTCTATCCCATGTGATGAACCGCAGTAGATGCTACATGTTCTGAAAAAAAAAAAAAAATAGAATGGGACTGAAATGACCAGCAGGACCAGAGACAAACCATGGAGGAGGGTGCAAAACAAAACCACAAAAGTTACTTTAATCCTAATTTATTATGTATAGTACTTTACAATATATACAAAAAAAATGAGTCCAGGTTTGGCATACATAACCAATTTAATAAATGTTAAAACAGCAGCAGTCAAAATGAGTGAGCAAGTCTTAAAGACCACAAGTGACTTGAACAATCACAATCAAAATACTAATGCAAAAAGCATCTCAAAATACAGTTACCTGAGCCATATACTGCTTAACACCATTAATAATAATAACGTAATAAAAATCACTACCAGAGCCATACACTGCTCGACACCATTATTAATAATAATAATGTAATAAAAATCATTGCCAGAGCCATGCACTGCTCAACACCATTAATAACAATAATGTAATGAAAATCATTACCATAGCCATGCACTGCTTAACACCATTAATAATAATAACGTAATAAAAATCATTACCAGAGCCATACACTGCTCGACACCATTAATAATAATAATAATGTAATAAAAATCATTGCCAGAGCCATACACTGCTCGACACCATTAATAACAATAATGTAATGAAAATCATTACCAGAGCATGCACTGCTTGACACCATTAATAATAATAATGTAGTGGAAACCATTACCAGAGCCATACACTGCTGGACACTATTAATACTAATAATGTAATGAATAATTATACCAAAATAACATCTCAGTTACTAGAACCATACAGATAAACAGACATTACCAATAAACAAACAGAAGCATAAACAATTATTTCAGAAAATATGGCCGCCGTAATGTTAAAAGGTACAGAGTGTGATGGAAGAATTTTTGGTTGCGAGATGGTACTCTTGAAGCCGTCACTTGCAGAATCGATTGTATTCAGCAAATAGTTGATCATCTCAGCAGTTAATGTGATGAACACGCGGTGTTGGCCGAGTCATATGACCAAGTCGCTATGCGCGTACAAGAGTTCGTGTGTTATAGAATCTCGATTTTGTGTCTAATTCTGCCCAAAAATTAGTTCGGTCGTTCATTAGCAGACCTAGATCGGGATCGTGAAGACATTATCTTTGAGTGTGGCGAGCTCTTAGAATTGGCAGAATAAGGTACAGTTCAGACTCTTCGTTTTTCTATGTGAAGTGTGAACTTATGGTCTTTTACCATATTTCAAGACATTTTTGAACTTATGTTTTTTTTACCATATTTAGAGACATTTTTGATTTTGTGTGGGAAGTGGATGTAGCATTTTACCATTTCAATATTCTATTTTATTGTGTTCTATATTTTACCAGTATGCTATTTACTCATGCATTTTAGACTTTTCATTATTATGTTTTTGCACTTGTATATTTTTGGGAGTATTATCTGTGTTCATTTTTTCGACAGATGTCATGGTTGTGGTTGTGGTGATGACTTTGTGCGCAAAGCATGATGTTATCATGTTGGTGTGATCATAGAGAAAGACAGTCGCAAACCAGATTTTTAGTTGGACTGAGACTAAATCTTGAGTTAGATGTTTTCTTAGTTGACAATTTCATTTATGATGCATTTTAATCTTTGCTTTGTTTATTTATTGCTTGTTGGGTTGCTTTAAATAATAAATCTATTTTTGGTAGGAAAGATTGAGTTTTCTTTATAATAGACCCATTTCATTTCTTTAATGTGAGAGAGAACCATGCGAGAACGAAAGAGATCTTTATGAGTAAGAGAGAGAGAGAGAGAGAGAGGAAAGCCATGAGAGAGGGAGAGAGAGAGAGAGAAAAGATTCGCTGTTAAAAGAGAGGAAAAAATGGCGGAACCCTTCACCGCCTCTGAAGATAGACCAATCGGTATGCTATGTAATGTTCCTACCCGGAACATTCTTATCTGTTTCCAAACAGTTGTAACAGAAGAATTGGTGGCTAGCAGTTAAGTAGAAATACTGTCAGTGTGTAAGTGGAAATAATAGCAGCGTGAGAGTTTTAGTCGGTTTTTTTTTTTTTTTTTTAAATAGACTAATTGGTAACGTTGATGCCCAAGGCACAGACGGCCTGAGGTGACTGGGCGTGAGAGCGATGAATGATCACCAGTGTTAAAAGAGCGAGTGTCATAAGTGGGTCGTGATTACTGTTTAATACGGGGAATCTTTTTTTTTCCGTCTCTATTCGAGTATTGGGAGTGGGGAATTGTGAAATAGATCTGGGTGATCTCTAGAGCAATTTTGGGGTTAAGGAAATACCCAAATAAGTGTGATTAGTGGCGATTGTGAGTTAATTAAGCAAGTGGTAATTCAACAAAAATCACGCCTGTCTTTTTCTCTGCTTCGTCTTCGGGATGGTGACGTCAGAGGTTGCACAGAGCTCCGTTTTCTGTTGGCAGACCGAGTGTTGAGTAACCCCATTTTCAGTTTTTCTTTTTAGCAGAAGCTTAACCTTTTGTTGTTCTCCCGTTTTCTTTTTTTCTTTTTTTTTGTTTTTATGTTGTTACGCTCGGGTCGCCGAATTTTGCGCAAAATGGAAGACTCAAACGCAAGCTCGTCCCAGCAGGTCGTGACCCATAAGTTAACAAATTTTAATGCAGGCATTACAAATTTTAAGGGACTAGTTGATGGGAAATTAACACAGAATGTAGAAACATTTATTGAATCAGTTGATAATTATTTGAATTCTAGGAAGATTACGGGTGGCGCTGATGCTTTGAGAGAAGCAAAGGCTTTTTTAGATCTAGACAAAGGAGACATTGGAGAACGAGCACGAGGTTTCGGGTTCAGAAAGTGTAAAACTTGGAAAGAACTTCAGGAATTCTTACGCAGGTCGTATGGCGGAGTTGACCACGAGTGCATTGTTCGGAACTTGCGTGCCCTTATTAGAACTAGGAAGGGTAATGATTCATTAATAGCGTACAGTGCTCGCTTATTTGATGCAGTAGGTGAGATAAAGAAATCTATGATAAACTCTACATGGGTAAATGGAAATAATATTTCTTTAGATAATTTTGAAAAACTGCTACACTTTGCTTGCCTTTTAACGTCAGTCCCAGATATAATTACAGATAGTTTTGATAAAAGAATTGATCAGGACACAGATGAATCCTTTATGTTTGCACAGGTTAACAAAAATCTATCAAAATGCCCAACGCTAGACAGTAGTTTTGTGAAGGGAGGTGCTAAGATTTCAGCTACAGTGTCAAAAACCACAGAATAATGCGAACTCCTCAAATCTAGGAAATGATGCAGGAGCGTAATCATGTGCACGGGTGGAATTGAGGAAAATTCAGAGAGATCAGTAACAACAATTGTTGTTTTAATTGTGATAAAATAGGACATAGTAAATCAAATTGCAGAGTGAGATATTGTTCAGCTTGCAAATCTTCAGACCATGGATGGAGATTTTGCCCAGCCACAAAGAGTAGAGAATATTCAAGGAAAACACGGGGTAGTTTTAATAGATATGACAGGAGAATTCCACATGATGCAAGTTCTAGGTACACAAACGAACATCAGAATTTTCACAAGATAAGTTCGAAGACGGACACAGGATAATGAGCAATCAGGTCTTAGAATCACCAGAACCTAGGCCGATTGTACGTGGATTTTCTAATGGCAGTGAAATTTCTATTTTCATTGATTCTGGTAGCTCAGTTAACTTAGTAAATGCTAACCTTTTTCACTCGAAGTTTCCAGAGTGTAAATTAGTCCCTACTAGTGAGACAGTGTGTGACGTATGTTTAGGAAACTGAATATTTTAGGTTCGTCATTTCTTACGCTTTGTATCGGGAAAGACAATAGTAGAATCATTTTTGGTCATAGAAGGATTAGCCTTAGGTGAAATGGTTTTGCTAGGACACCCTTCTTGCATGCGACATAACATCAACATTCTTACGGGAATTCAGGGGATTACAATAGGTGAGCCAGGTTGTTTTGTTCCATATATAAACAGGGAAAAAACTTGTGAGAAACCTAAGACGCAGTCTGAGACATGTGTAACACAGTCATTAGAGAGTGAAGATATTCCGCGAAAGTCTTTCAAAGGATTTTTGTTGGAAGATATTGAATTGCAAGCACGAGTTCCTACATTGGTTAAAGTGTCGATGAAAGAGAAAAAGTTTCCTTCTCAAGTATGCGTTGTTGAGGGAACCGAGAAATTCAAAGACGTTGTGAGTACGGTGTCAGTAAATGAAGTTTCAGTCGCAGGCGTAACTACAGTAGAATTAGTTAGCTATCAAGACTCAGTGAAAAAATATCACAAGGGTACTTATGTAATTGATTTTGAAGAGTTTAAGGAAGAACATAAGATAGTGAGTTTTTGTGGAGACAGTAACACGTTTCCCAGGGAGGAGCTGCAATTCAGAAGTCAAGTTCTTCACGAACATTTGGCTAAAGCTGATTATCCCTAGTATTCAGATAAAGTAGAGAAAGTGTTGAAAGAATATTTAGATATCATTGCTTTGAAGGGAGATAAATTAGGAGTTACAGATGTTTTAGAACATTCAATCTGCCTAGAGAAAGGTACAAATCCCATATACATTCCAGCATATCGAATTCCCTTTAAGATCAGAGAAGAAGTAGAAAAGGAAGTTCAGAGATGGGAGTCGGAGGGAATTATTAGGCAGAGCTCTTCGCCCTATAATTTTCCTTTATTAGCGGTTCTGAAGAAAGACGGTAGTATCAGAGTTTGTGTAGATTTTCGTAAATTGAATGAAAAAACATGCCCAGATAGATATCCTGTAGCTTGTTTGCCTGATTTGTTTGTAGAGATCGGTGGCAAGAATATATATTCATCTATAGATCTTATGCAAGGGTTTCTACAGGTTCCGCTTTTAGAGTGTAGCCGTAAATATACAGCATTTTCGGTACCAAAGGGACATTACGAGTTTAATAGGATGCCTTTGGATTACAAGGGTCCCCAATAACATTTACTAGACTGGTTAACACAGTACTTCATGGCTTGTTAGGAAAGTCGGTGTTTGTGTACATGGATGACATTCTCATATGCACAGATACGATTGAAGAACATCTAAAGGTGTTAGAAGAAGTCCTCAAGCGATTGCGGTTCGCTGGATTAAAGGTCAAATTGGCCAAGTGTGAGTTTCTGAAGAGAAAAAATTGTCTATTTAGGTCATGTTATCTCTAAAGAGGAGTCAGAGTGAATGATGAGAAAGTTAAAGTCATTGTGAGTTTTCCAGTTCCCAAAACCAGGAAACAGATTCGTTCGTTCCTAGGTATGTCGGGTTTCTTTCGCCGTTTTGTCCGGAATTTTTCTACAGTAGCGTCTCCATTGACAGATTTGTTACAAGAAGACGTTAAGTTTGTTTGGGGTGATAGTCAGCAATTAGCTTTTGAGAAGCTTAAGAACGCCTTGGTGAACCCACCTGTTTTGAAGTTTCCAGATTTTAGTCAACCGTTCACCTTAGTGACTGACGCGAGTCAGGAAGGTATAGGTGCGTGTTTGATGCAGAAATTTGAGGGGAAATTACACCCAATTACTTTTTATAGCAGAAAGTTCAAAACGCGTGGTAGTAACGAAAGGCTGATGTCAGTTGTGGACAAGCAGGCTTTCGCAGTCGTCTCTAGCCTTGTTCATTTTAAGATGTTGTTGTTGGGAAATAAAGTTGAGATTTTTACAGATCATCAACCGTTGTTAGAGCTTTTAATAAGCCAAATTTGTCGCCAAGAGAGAGCGTTGGTTTTTGACATTGAGAGATTTTGATGCAAACCTCAAATACATTGAAGGTAAGCATAATGTGGTTGCAGATGCATTGAGCAGATATTTTCCAGTCGAGGATGAGGGAGTGCATTCCGAATCCTGTGTGGGAGACGAGAGTAAACATTTGGTGTCGAATGTCTCTGATACTAGTAGTTCTGAGATATCGCATGTAGAGGACATACACGTTTCTACAGTGCATACTTCGGGGAGAAATAGTGAGTCGGCAGTCTCGGGGGAGATTGTTGTTTGTGATATTGAGGGTAACGCTGTGTGTTATATTACGGGTGAAAATGTCACTTGGGACATAGGCTTGCTCGAACAAAAGCAAGATGAAGATAAATTGTTGTCAGATGCTAAGGCATTTCTTAGGGGAGTTTCACCGAAGAAAGGGTATAAGTTGCCTTTTTCTGGTCTAGAATTGGAGAATAATTTATTGGTGAGGAAAGTTAAGTATAACTTGCAAAGTACTCGAAGCATGGGTGAAATTACACAAATCATCGTGCCAGAGAGTCTAGTACCACAAGTTCTAGACATTGTACATTGTAAATTTGGTTCTCCTCATTTAGGTGTGGACAAGACGTATGAAAACGTCAGGTCAAAGTTCTTTTGGAAAAATATGTTTTCCGCAGTGGAGGCCTTTGTAAAGAGTTGCGCTGTTTGCAATGCGAATAAGCCAGCGACGACGGTGTCGTGTCGTTTGGGTTCATATCCCGTACCACATAGGCCGTATCAGAGAGTGCATATGGATATTCTGGGTAACTTCTCAGAGTCCGCTTATGGTTATAGACATTTATTAGTAGTTGTTGACGAGTTAACTCGTTTTGTCGAGATTTTCCCACTGAAGTACAAATCAGCTGAGGAAGTTGCTATAGCGTTCTTTAAGGGGATAATTTGTAGATATGGTGTTCCTGAATGTCTGATCACAGACAATGGTAGGGAGTTTATTAATAAGACGTTAGAGGGTCTTGCTAATTTGTTGGGGATAAAGAAAGTATCTATAATCCCGTATAGACCTGAAGCGAATGGGTTATGTGAGAGGGCGAATCGGAAAGTAATCGAAGCTTTGCGCATGACAGTGGGTGGTTCCGATACACATTGGGACAGATCTTTGGATGAAGTGCGATATAGTATCAATGCTATGACGAATGACACAATTAAGATATCTCCAGCAGAAGCTTTGTATGGGTACAAGTTGAAAGGACCTTTTGATTTGTTACCAGAGCGAGTTCAGGGTGATGTTACGGTCACTTCGTTGATAAATACAGCGAGAGAAAGATTTGCACGTATCAGTAAAGAACTTGAACTTAGTTCGCGCGCAATGGTAGAGAAAAGTAACGCGAAATCGAGGGGAGTAGCTTTTTCGATGGGTGATAGAGTGTTTGTTAAAGTGAATGTTCGGAATGATCTGAATTATAAATTAAGTCCGAAGTTCCACGGACCTTTTGAGATTGTAGAGATCAAAAGAGGGAATAGATTTGTAGTAAAAGATGTAAATACCGGTGTGACGAAATTAACTCATATTTCAAAGTTAAAGAAAGTTGGGATGTAATGGAACGTTTGTATATAGTTTGAGGGATAAATGGGTTGATATTTGTATATACTGTATATAATACTTGTTTTTTTTGTTGTTTCTTTTTTTTGTCTCGTGTTCATTTTAGATGAATTAGAGAATAGGAGAAGTAAAAGAGCAGCACCTTTAGTTCTTTTAGGTGTTGGCGTGATTGCTGCGATTGGAGCGATGTCCATTGGGAGTTTAGTCAAAGTAGCAGAAGTTCAAAAAGACTTAATAGCTCAAGGGAAACAGTTAAATCAGTTGCAAGAGAGTAATAAGAAGTTGAGTAATAGTTTTGAAACAATGAGACGTTCTTTGAATGATTTGTCAGTTTCAGTAGAAGGTTTGAAAGAAGATCTTGATGTGACAATTGCATTCCTTACGATCCAACATACCGTTCTTAATGTTGAGAAAGAAACTGATTCTCTAAGGACAGAAGTGCAAATGCAAGTTAAAGCAATTATTGCTGCAGCAGATGGTCGTGTGTATGGTGACATGTTACCTTTGGGATACTTAGAAAATGTTTTAAGGAATTCCGCTTATCTACATGGAGCGAAAGTATTGTTCACGGGAGGAGATTTGTATTTGTATCATAATGTTTTGAGGGTGAGATTGTCTGATCGGGGATTGATAGTATACGTTCCTGTCAGTACGATGAAGCCTTTTGTTAGTTTTGTTATTAGACCTTTTCCGAGTGCTTTTGGAGACTTAGTAGTGATATGGAAGGGATTAGAGATCATGTTCATTTTGGGAGATCAATATCAGGGTTTGGGAGTTGATTATAAGACAGGTTGTACCTTGGTTAGGGAGAAGTATGTGTGTGACAGTAATGTTTTCCAGCTGCAAGTTGTGTCTGTGGGTGGTTGTAAATTGTCTTTAGTTCATAGACAGACTCCGACTGAATGTGACTTTATACAGTTTCCACGTGAATACCACATGATCACCACCAGAACTCTTACTGCCTTGTATTGCAAAGAGTGCCCCATCACGACGATGTGCCAGAATAACCAGACGACGACGTTCGTGCTTCAAGGGTCCAAGCTGTTCGACTCATCCTGCAGAATCCTGTCTACGGACTTTCTCGTACTTAGCCGTGCTGTGTTCAACAGTTCCGAGAAGATATTTATGCGTCATATGCATAACAATCACGATATAGTTCCAGTGCCTTCGACAGAGATACCGACGACTGTCCCGCCGATGGAAGAGATCGAGGATACGTTCATGGTCGAGTACCGTGAATATTTGTTGCCAGCCGTCTTAATGATTTTAGTGGTTATTTTTCTGATAGTTCTTATTATGGGAGTAGTAAAGCTCATTTGTGCTTGTAAGACTTCACGCAAGTGCTCTAAGACAATATCCCCAGTAGATGTGCAAGTACGTCATGAGGGCAGTATCTAAGCTGTAGTTCAGTAGACATTGCTAATTGAGCATATGCCCTATCTGTTATGTTTTATACATATGCTTTTGTTTTAGTTTGCCGTTAAGGCCGAGCACTATTTCAGAAAATATGGCCGCCGTAATGTTAAAAGGTACAGAGTGTGATGGAAGAATTTTTGGTTGCGAGATGGTACTCTTGAAGCCGTCACTTGCAGAATCGATTGTATTCAGCAAATAGTTGATCATCTCAGCAGTTAATGTGATGAACACGCGGTGTTGGCCGAGTCATATGACCAAGTCGCTATGCGCGTACAAGAGTTCGTGTGTTATAGAATCTCGATTTTGTGTCTAATTCTGCCCAAAAATTAGTTCGGTCGTTCATTAGCAGACCTAGATCGGGATCGTGAAGACATTATCTTTGAGTGTGGCGAGCTTTTAGAATTGGCAGAATAAGGTACAGTTCAGACTCTTCGTTTTTCTATGTGAAGTGTGAACTTATGGTCTTTTACCATATTTCAAGACATTTTTGATTTTGTGTGGGAAGTGGATGTAGCATTTTACCATTTCAATATTCTATTTTATTGTGTTCTATATTTTACCAGTAGGCTATTTACTCATGCATTTTAGACTTTTCATTATTATGTTTTTTGCACTTATATATTTTTTTGGGAGTATTATCTGTGTTCATTTTTTCGACAGATGTCATGGTTGTGGTTGTGGTGATGACTTTGTGATGTTATCATGTTGGTGTGATCATAGAGAAAGACAGTGAAACCTTTGCAATGTCTAGTATTTTATGTGGGAGACTTGAGACTAGACTCAAAGTCTATAATGGAATATGTGAGAATTTTTGAGTTTGCAGGCTATTAGCCATAATCAGATTTTTAGTTGGACTGAGACTAAATCTTGAGTTAGATGTTTTCTTAGTTGACAATTTCATTTATGATGCATTTTAATCTTTGCTTTGTTTATTCATTGCTTGTTGGGTTGCTTTAAATAATAAATCTATTTTTGGTAGGAAAGATTGAGTTTTCCTTATACGACCCATTTCATTTCTTTAATGTGGAGAGAGAAATCAATGCGAGAACGAAAGAGATCTTTGTGAGTAAGAGAGAGAGAGAGAGAGTGGAAAGCCGTGAGAGAGGGGGAGAGAGAGGAGAAAAGATTCGCTGTTAAAAGAGAGGAAAAAATGGCGGAACCCTTCACCGCCTCTGAAGATAGACCAATCGGTATGCTATGTAATGTTCCTACCCGGAACATTCTTATCTGTTTCCAAACAGTTGTAACACAATCATAAATAATAAATGATAAACAAATAACATGAAATTACTCAGGGTAACACCGATAAACGCAATATCAATCTCCTGTAGAGATAACACGATAGACCCAGCTGTCAAGAAGGATGAATGCAATCAGACGAACTTTTTTTTTCGCTCTGAAGACACCTAAGCAGCCGCCAACTGCTCAACTGGAACAGTCATCAACATAGATGAATTACAGGAGAAACGTTGAAACAGCATGTCTGCTGCTATATAGGAAGATCCAAGGAAGACTATGATTTAGCTATCCCACCAACCTTCAGTTGATGAGGCCAACAGGTTGAAGGAATACCTGCTGTTGTTCCAACAAAGGCTTTTTGTTTTTAAAGCTGCCGAGAACCTGACTCAAACTGCCAAGCTAAAGCCGACTGACTCTGTCAAAACAAGGCGACGGATGTCAACTCACCACACCACAAACAAAATCAGAACAGGTAAAACGAGGGAACAATCAAAAAAGGCTAAGATTGCTCCACTAAAAACCACTGCAAAACCTAATACAAGTAAGTAACCTATTCATTCTTGTGTCCATTGATGAATTACTATCTCGTTCATCATGTCTAGCTCTTATTTGCAAGCATCTCGACTCGAATCCGAGCTCAGTGCTATCGACTCCTTGTTAGTCGACTCACAAAGCCTTAGGATCTATAGACAATCGCAGGGTAATCTTACACATGTGTTTAAATCTTTTACAGAACAGTGGGAAACATGGCTGCCCAGTGCATCGTCTCAAGCCTATGGAGATGTTTATCAAAAACATGCTACTGCTCTAAACCAGAGGACGACTAATACAAATTACAAACTTTGCTGGCAGACTAGAATCTCTCACCAACTTGCAGACATCGAGTTCAAGCAATTCATTGTCCCATAAGTTACCTAGCTTAAGTTTAACAACAATTTAGTTGTTTCACTACCAAAATGGACAAATTTTTCATCTTTTAAGGTCAAAGTACATGATAAATCTGACACTGATGATGTCGTCAAGTTTATATATCTCATGGGAGCTCTCAAGGAGAACCTTTTTTAAGTCTAGTTAAAACACTTCCAGTTTGAGCCTGATAACTATAAAGTTGCCATTACTTTCTTGAAAGACAAATACCAGAATAATAATAGATTGATTGATACCTTAAACTTCAGAATCTCAATCAACCAGTGCATAAGAATGCCAAGATGTTTGTGTTTTCATTGAGTAACATATAAAAACTAAATTCTTGCCCAGTATGAACATATCACATCATGTCCTCCAGAACATATTGTATTGAATTTGATTTATTCTAAGTTGCACAAAGTCACGAGGACTTTTTGTTCAGAATTGCCTCAGAAGCTTTTGCGGAATTCTCATTGCAAGAGCTAA
This sequence comes from Macrobrachium rosenbergii, assembly GCF_040412425.1. Taxonomy (NCBI): domain Eukaryota; kingdom Metazoa; phylum Arthropoda; class Malacostraca; order Decapoda; family Palaemonidae; genus Macrobrachium; species Macrobrachium rosenbergii. The sequence continues at coordinate 4,321,656 of NC_089754.1, read as the reverse complement.
CATCAACATTTGACAAAGAATTTTTTCTCAATCATTTGATCAGCAGAACAAAAAAACTTAGCATGAAGCAAGAGACAGTTACCCACGAGAATGAAGATATTCCTACATTACAAAGGTTTTTGGGAAACCATTACTTGCGAAAGACAGCCACTGGACTCAGAAATCTTATTCTAGATGCTAGTTGTGCCAACAACCTCATACAGTTCTTAATTGTTCTATGTATCTCACTCTTAAATCACACTCAGATCATGCTATCAAAGTTAAATTATGCCTCAATTGCACAAGAGCCGGTCACATGGTAAAAGATTGCCAAAGTAAAAGTAATTGTAGAAATTTCAAAGGCAGGCATCATTCAGTCATTGTGTCGAGCTCAGCAAAGTTCAGAATATCTGCCAGATAAAGCACCGGTTGCCAAATGCATTTAAATCACTTTGAAGGAGATAAACCACGTGTTACCTTTTTAGACACAATCACATGCTCTTCAAATCATCTCCTCCCAGCATCCTAATACCTGCAACTCAAACCAACCTATTGGGAATAATGCTGTCATAAATGCTGTATCAATTTTCCTTCGAGCCTTCCGGCTTCAGCCATTCCTACTTTTCTACTTGAATGAGTAAGTAGTAGAGGTCATAAATTAACCACTTGTTTGCCTGTTTGTTTTTGATACAGGATCCCAGAAATATATTCATGTTATCTTAAATTTCTAGCGGCTAAGCTGAATCTAGATATCTGAGAAAGCCATTTCTCTCAAACTTAATGTGCCTTTTGGCAAGACAAACAATCCATTCAATGTCCTGTTGGACGAGGTGTAGTTTCCTTGGGCAAGTCGGTTAAGTTAAATGGATGAGATTCTTAGTTCACGATAAAGTGAGAAACTAAGGTCTTAACGCCTGGTCTCAAAACGTTGTCTGAGAATTAACATGTCTATTTAGGTCATATAAAACTCAGCTAATGAGGCATATCCAATCTGATAAATTACAAGACAGAAATTGTCATTGGTTCAGAATATTTAGCTTTTTCAATTCATTGTAGGCCAACGTTAAGTTTATGGGGTGAGTCAATGTCTTTATTAGTAGTGGTGGAGCTGTTTTGATTCCTTTTAGACCTATTACTAAATGGGCTTCAAAAGGTAAGCCAAATCCAGAGTTTGATTATGTGGCTACTTGCAGGCACAAAGTTCACTCTGTGTGAAAACAATAATAAATTCAGAATCCGATTTGTCACGCCTTGTTCATTTTAACTAGATCAGGTTGGACTTAGCAAACCGAGAAATTTTAATACCTTTGTCAGAATCGAAAGCTACTGAGCTTTTACACAAGATTTTTGATCAAAAGAATTGATGACAGATAAATGGTAAGGTTGCCTTTTAAATCGGAGGCCAGGCCTCCTCCTAACTTGTGTGTTGCCAAATCTCAACTCGACTCACTTTCACTCAGAGAAAGCTATGCAGGAGTCATTGATAAAAAATAAGGAATTACACTTTATAGAGCAGGTGGCTCTTGTTTGTGACAAGAGGGCAACATTTTTACCTCATCATCCTGTCTTGAAAAATTCGATAACAGTTTTCAACGCAAGTAGTTGTAGCAGAGGTACCAAATCTCTAAATGATTGTCTACATACTGGTCCGTCACTGGATGTCCTTTACTGTGATGATAAACTAATTGAATTTAGAACTAACCCCTACTCGCAGCCATTGCCAACATCTGTAAGACATTCCACTGTATTCTTGTACACACTAGTCACAGGAAATGTCTCAAATTTTTAGAGTATGTAGAAGATAATCTTGTGTGCTATCTCTTGCAGCAAGTTCTCCTTCATCACAATACCTGTGTAAACCTAACCTCAGTTATGATCTTTTCTTGAGGCTCAATGTAGACAATCTGATGATCACAGAATGTAGTGAAGCTAAACTAGTTTCCAATAAATTAGAAATCGACGCATTTTTGGAGTCTGCAGGTATGCCATTGCAAAGATGGATCTCTAATTACTCCTTTTTTCGCAGCACTTATAATGTTAACTTAAAACCTAGACAAAAAGTGTTGGGAATTGAGTAGAATACTATGGATGATGAACTAACTATTAGCACATCTGAGTCCCTATTTTTAGTAGTTGATAGTGATGGTTTCACTAAACGACAATTGCTTGCAGTAGTAGCCTCTATTTTTGATCCCTTAGGATTGATCACACCTATTAGTGTTATTATGAAGTTACTTTTACAAGAAGCATGGAAAGAATCACCTTAATGGGATAGACTTTTGCCTAAAACTCTCAGAACAGTGTGAAATGATATAATTTATCCCATATAACTCAGTTATAGATGTATTAATTGATAATCCTCACCTTCCTGGGGGCTAATGTCTAGCTCTAATTGGGAAAGGAGATGGATGATTGTTTATAAACACATCTCTTAATCCAAATAATTTTTTGGTTGGAGAATCATTTGTCTGAATTCTCAGAGCACTCTTCATTGTTACTAGCTCTCTATGGAGAGACAGAGGTAGTTCACCATATTCAACTTGTAAAGAAGACGTTGGTGATGATCGAAACACTCCTGAACATATTCTAAGACCTTCATTAAGAACTGGGTCTACCGTTGTCAGCGTTGCATCTGATGCCAAGCCATATATTTCACTTCCATAGTCAACGATAGACAGCACTGTTGCTTTATACAGTAGAGTAAGGGTATGTCTATCAACTCCCCAAGTAGTGTTCGATAGTTTTTAAATTAGGTTTAATGCTCTTTTACATTTTGATTTCATGTATGTTATGTGGGCTTTCCAGTTCATGTGAGTATCAAATACTAATCCTAAAAATTTTGCTGTTTGACCAATTGGTATGGAATGATTTCTGATTTTTAAATCTATTTCTTCACCTTTTTTCCACTTTTTATTTTTATAAAACATTACTGCTTGAGTCTTTTGTATAGAAAATTTGAAGCCTACAGATGAGGCTGTAAGGACTGGGGATTGAGTGACATTATCGGGCAGTTGATGGTCCTACCACAGTTCCCACTATTTAGCTTCGGATATAAACCCATTCCCAGCTATGATATCTTTTCCTATTTATCAGGTCTAATAAATTTTAGTAACAGTGGAAAATTCCACATAATTTAATCCAAACAAATATATAATGCCATATGGGACTCTTGGACTTAAACCCAGGAACAGATTCCTGGGGTTCAAGAGCCCCCTCACCACGTCAAGGTGGTCCCAAGTTGAGGGGGGGGGGAAGTAGAGGGAAAAGGGGAGGAGGGGGAGGGGGGGGAATGGAAGAGAGAAGGGGAGGAGAGGGGAAGGGGATGGAAAAGGCAAGGGAGAAGGGGGGAAGATGGAAGGTGGGGGAGATGGAAAGGGAAGAGCGAAGGAGAGGGAGGGCAGCTAAATCATGGATCTTGTGTGAGGGAAGAGGGAAAGGTAGGGGATGGAAGAGGGAAGGTAGGGGATGGAAGAGGGAGCTAAATCAACACTTGATCTTGTGCTTGGGGAGAAGAGGGAAAGGTAGGGGATGGAAGAGGGAAAGGTAGGGGATGGAAGAGGGAAAGGTAGGGGATGGAAGAGGGAAAGGTAGGGGAGGGAAGTGGGATTGATGATTGATTGATTTGTTTATTAAATCTGGTGTCATAACATCTAGGTTATTGACGCCGAAACAAATTTAAATATAAAAATTAAGTTTAAAATAAATTTCATATAAAAATATCTAAAAGTTATGTATATAAATATTTAAATTTAAAAAAAAAAGGTAAGTTAAAAAAAAAAATTTTCATATAAAAATATCTAAAAGGTATGCATATAAATATTTGAATAAAAAGAAATAGGTTTAAAATAAATTTCATATAAAAGTATCTAAATGATACGTATATAAATAAATTTCTTCATATATTCTATATACAAGCTAAATTTTCTTCAGAAGGCCCGCCTCCAACATAAAAGTGTACAATTGCTGAGTGTTACAATCCTTTCCAAGGATTGTAGCAAGATTAAAATTATCAACTTCATCTCGTCCCCAAGACAGGAACCTTTGTCTCAAATTCCTAAGTGTGGGACATTCAACCAGCAAATGTCCCACACTCAGGGGTACAGCACAGTCTTCACAAATTGGAGGATTCTCACGGGACATCAAGAACCCATGCGTGAGTCTTGTATGTCCAATCCTCAACCTGCACAGCATTGTCTCCTGTCTCCTTGGCATATGGGGATATGACCAAGGAGACACAGATGATGCAATACTACGCATTTTTCTATTTGTTAAAATATTCTCCCACTGGGACTGCCAACGCTTTTTTATTGTTTGTCCTACTACAGGATATACATCCCGATGGTAGTAGGCATCTTGTGGGTTCTGGAGAGTTGACCGCTGATTTCGCTAGTTGGTCTGCTTTTTCGTTCCCATCCACCCCAACATGGGAAGGCACCCAACAGAACTTAACTTCTTTCTCTCTTCTTTTCAATAAAAACAACCATTCTAATACTTCTAAAATCAGGGGGTTTAAAGGATTAAAAGATTCCAGTGCCTGAAGTACACTTTTTGAATCACTATATACGATAAAATTGTTTCCATTATGAATTAAAATCTCCTTTAAAGCTTTTAAAATTGCATTTATCTCGGCAGTAAAAATTGAGGCAACGGATGATAACCTTCCACTTCTCTCTATATCAGGAAGGCTACACTACACCAAAGCCGATGCCAGCATCAGACTTTGAGCCATCCGTGAAGATTGGTGTGTAGGTGCCATGTTCCATCGAATGTTCTAAAAATATTGACCGCATGGCCTCACATGACAATTCTGACTTGGTGAAATTAAAATACTTGCAGAATTCTACCTCTGGAAATTTCCAGGGGAATAACAGAATACTTTACTGGTAGAATCTTCACCTAGGCATATTTAATTCCCTGAGAATCAAGTTTACTCTAAAAGCAAACGGACCGGTTGCTTGGGATGATTTTCATAATAATGACAATGCCTTTCCCTTCTCATACATATGCTGGTCAAAGACTTAGGTAGCCTCTGGAATCTATACCAGCTCCGAACCAGCAGACGCTTGTAATGAAGATCCAGTGGCACCTCACCAGCATCTACCAACATGCTCTCAATGGGAGATGATTTAAATGCTCCTGTACACAACCGTAACCCACCATGATGAATCGAGTTGAGCATTTTAAGGTTATTGGGCTTTGCAGACGTGTAAACTTCGCATCCATACGTTAATTTTGAAAAAACCAGGGCTTTATACAATCTCAACATCTGAGTTCTGTCTGCACCCCACACAGTATGAGACAGAACTTTCAGCAAATTCATCGCTTTCAAGCATTTGGTCTTAATATACTTCAGATTTGGGATTCAGGTCAGCTTACTATCGAAAATCAACCCAAGGAACCTCGTTTCACCTACACATGTAATTCTTTGCCTATGAATAAATAGATCTGGATCAGGATGAAATCTTCTTATGCGACAAAAGTGCATAGTTACCGTTTTACTAGTAGAAAATTTAAAATCATTAACCTCAGCCCACTTCACTATATTGTCGATGCAGAGCTGAAGGCGACGTTCAGCCACTGCCATCCTTGAAGCTGCAAAGGAGATTGAAAGGTCGTCAACAAAAAGGGTATATGTTATATCTGAGGAAATTATTTTTGAAACCCCATTGATTGCCAAGGCAAACAATGTTATGCTTAAAACACTTCCTTGTGGTACTCCTTCTTCTTGACTGAATACTTCTGACATTGTTGCTCCAACCAGGACCTGAAATAGCCTATTTTTAATAAAAGCCTTAATGAAGAGGGGCAAATTGCCTTTCAGGTTACATTCATGAAGGATCCTCAAAATGCCATATCTCCATGTTGTATCATAAGCCTTCTCCAAATCAAAGAAGACCGTGATGTGATGTTGCTTGTTGGCAAAAGCTTCACATACTGAAGACTCCATTCAAGTAGAACATCAGTTGTGGAGTGCATGCTTCGAAGCCACACTGTGCTGGGGACAGATATTTACCCCGTTCTAAGTACCACATCAAGCGTATGTTTACCATTTTTTCCATGATCTTGCACAAACATGATGATAGTGCAATTGGACGATAATTTTCTGCTTTAAACGAGTCTTTTCCAAGTTTCGCAAACGGCAATAATTTTAACATCTCCCAGATCTTAGGGAAGATATGCTCCCTGTAAATTCTGTTAATAAGGCTCAATATGAATTGTTTGGTATTTTCAGGGGTTTGCTTAATCATTGAATACGTTATATCATCCAGTCCAGGAGCTGATTCATTACATTTATTTAGGGCCGATAGAAATTCCCTCATCGTAAACGGATCATTGTATCTCTCATGTCTCAACGTATTAAAATCTATTTCAACTTGTTCCATCTGCTGCCTTTGAGCCGAGGATGATCGATCATCGTTTTTCTTTGCAACACTAGCAAAATGATTAGCAAACTCATTTGCAACTAACTGGGGGTCTGCTACCTCACAACCATTGATCTTGATAACTGGAGGTTGACAGGGAGTAAACTTGCCTGCTATTTTTCTAACTCTCTTCCAAACTAGTTTTAGAGGAGTTTTCAAATTTATTGAAGAAATAAAGATTGTCCAAGATTCTTTTCGTGCTTTTTTGATTTCCAAACGAAAATGAGCTCTTGCTTTTCGAAATTCTACACAGTAATACTCACATTTTCGTCTACGGTATCTTGTGTATGCAGACCTCATAGTTCTATGAGTTTCCTGGCATTTACGAGTCCACCAGGAACCGGTCGGCGGATAAATATGCCTGATGTCCTGGGTATGGACTGAAGACCAGCCGAGAACAATATTGTACTTAAAAATTCAAGAGCATCATCTACGCTGGGAAAGTCATCAGCAGAGTCATCTATTGAGCTTTGCTCCTGGAATGTTGCCCAATCAGCTTTTTTTGTATTCCATCTAGGTAGCCTGGAAGATGGAGGACTTGATGCTGAACTCACCACTATTGGGAAATGGTCACTGGTGAATCTATCATTTATAACTCTCCAATTAAAATCTATAAGGCAGTCATCACTACATATAGATAGATCAATTGCCGATAGCGTGCCTGTTTGAACGTGAAGATGTATAGACTCCCCAGAGTTGAGGATCCCCACATTTTCACCTTCTATGATGGAACTTAGGCATCTTCCTCTTTGGTTGTTGACGATATCACCCCAAAGAGGGCTTCTGCAATTCATATCTCCCAAAATAATAAAGGGACGTGGTAACTGTTGGATAAGAGATTTAAATTCATTGATTGGGAAGACTTCATTTGGTGGTAGATAGAGAGAGCATACTGTATATTTTCTTTGAAGATGGATCTGTACACCTATTAGTTGCAAAGCTGACTGGATATTAATAGGATTTTGTGGGGTATCATTTCGAACATACAAAACGACACCACAATGACTTCCCATATTTAAATTATAGGTGGAGTAATAAGATGTATACTAATGACAGTAGAGAGGGGCATATTAATGTTCTCGATAATGATTTAATAATTGATAATTGACAAAATTGTATCCAAGAGTGAACTATTAAAGAAAATTTTGATAATCTAAAATAAAAGTAACACTTATGCCTGCATGTGTTTTATTTTTTCCAGAGCTGTTTATCCGACCCATCACTTTATCTCAATATATATATGTGTGTGTGACAGTTCCATTAAATGTATACTTTCATTAATGATATACCTCCCATTTTATTTTCCATCTTCAAGTGGGCTGTAAACATCAAAAGTCCTGGGCTGAAATTTAGTTCCAGTCCGTCCCTGTTACAGAACAAATGCTACCTTGTCTCATGGGTTTTCTAGAAGGATCTCACAAACACGATTGTTTGTCACAAACACAAAATAGGAACAAACACACCGTGAGGTTGTCGGTTTCAGGGAATTAAACAGAGAGCACAGAAAACATGTTTCTCCTGAGAAAGAGAAGTGTGTGAAGATCAGGGCAGTTAGCACAGCTGGGTTCCCCACAGTTGCCAACCTCATGCCCAGCTGGGAGCGCCAACTAATGCCTTGTAAGTCTTTTATGGCATCAGTGACATTATTATTTACTTTAAGTACTGGAGGAGGATTGGGTGTAAATTTACCCTGAATTTTTCTTATTTTCTTCCAAATGCTGCAGACTGGTGTTTGCTGTTAATAGAGGATGCATATCCTGCCCAATGCTTGTCTTTTGGCACTTTCATAGCTTTTCGAAATTGTGCCCTACACTGTTTATAAGTGATGACACTGACCACGGTGCTATGTCTATGGTACCTGGTCAATGATGACCTTGTAGCTTGATGTAGCAGCCTTAATTCTTCTGACCACAATGGAACTGGCCATCTCCTGAAAAGTCCTTTAGTTCGAGGAATTGAATGTAAGCCTGCAGTATGGAAAGTTCCATTGAGTAGATCGATGGCATCATCTACACTTGGGAAATCTTTTAGCATCCCAACTCTAACTCAAATTTGAATTTTTCCCAAGCACCTCACCATCATCTTGGGATAGGTGGACCATCATTGGTGCAGATTATAATTGGAGAATGGTCACTGGTATGCCAGTCATCACTTGTTCTCCAATTAAAATCAACACTGCAATTGAGCTTTAATTGAAAGGTCAATGCAGGAGACACTGCCAGTCTGAATGTGATAATGGGTAGGTTCTCCAGTAGAAGGCCTATATCTTCATCTTCTATAACAGATGCCATCATATTCCCTGTTTGGTTTAATGTTACATCTCCCCAAAGTGGATGTCTGCTGTCGAAGTCACCAAGAAGAAGAAATGGCTCTGGTAGTCTGAAGGATACTACTATTGGGTGGAATGTAAAGGAACGTAATATTTGCCTTCTGAAATTAATCTGTACAGCCACAGAATGAAATGGAGTATTTAGTTTTACTTGGTAGTGTGGAGTATCTCGAAGGATGTAGATGAGGGATCCACCGTGATTTCCCACTTCCAAATCAAATTCAGTTCTGAGGGAACATATTCCTAGGACAAGGGGTATGAAACACATCCCTACATGCTCCAAAAGCTTTCCCTGATGTTATGAAAGTAAATTTATTTCCGTCTGGGACCATCAGTATGGTTCCTTTTTACAAGATTGGGAGAGTTCTTTTTTCTACTTGAGGGAGGCAATTTAGTGCGTAGTTTTGTTGGCTCCTTGGGGGGAATAACCACCTTGAAAGAGCCAACATCCTTTCCTTCAGTGTCTTTGACACTGAAGGGATTTTCAGTTTCTTCTCTCTCCATCTCAATCGAAACAGAGAGAGCAGAGGTTTTCTCTAAAGAGACCACCTCAACTGTCTTCCTATTGCTGGCAGTAGCCAGCTCTGCCTCTAAAGAGGTAGAAGCACCAGCAAGGACTGGCACCGGGGAATCAGCATCTGCTGGTTTGTCCTCCAAAGAGGAGTTGGCACCAACAGAAGCTGGCACCGGACCAGCAACCGATGGCCCCTCCTCCAAAGAGGCAGATGGTGAAAGGTGTGTCTCAACTGGCACTTCAATTTTTCTGAGCTATATGCTCACGTCTTCTTTGTTGGTTCTACTGAGCCTTGTCTTCGCTTTGCCATCTTCAATAGATTCTGATGAATCTGTTAAGTGTCTTTTCAGCGATTCTTTTTTTGACTCTAACTTTGTGATTCTTATTTTGGTTTGTTTATTTCTCTTTCTGTTGGTTTCTAAGTTTTGCTACTACTGAGGCAAAAATTAGACCTGGCCTTACAATCTTAGCTTTTGCTCTCTCTCTTGCCTCCTTAAAAATTGTCTTTCCATCACTCTTAATGACTGAATTTTTTTTAAATAAATATATATATCACACTGTTGAGATGATGATGAATGTCCTTCACCACAGTGAACACATTTAGGTTTCCTTTGTGCACATACCATGCTCATCATCTCCACAGTTGGGAGTGCACTCAACAGGGTGTCCAAACGTTGGCAAAACACCTCCTGGGCCTCAGGATGTACTGCTTTATTTTGTATCTATGCCAGGCTGCAAAACACACATCAACTTCATGTTTCCTTTGGGGAGATAATCTCTACCAGGAGCATATTACTGTTCTGAGGGGATATTTTCGTTTGTCTGCCACAGCATTTTACAATTTCCCCATTTATCTCAAAAATATCAATATTGTCACCATTAACCTTCAAATTTGGATATTTTTCATATGAATTGGGTACAAAGAACCCAGGAACTATTTCATATTCTTGCTTTTCTTTGTTGCAAATGGTTCCAGTGTGACAATACTGGAACCAGATGCTTTTGTTGGGGATTCTGGCCGTATTCCTTCTTGCCTGGCATTGGGTTGTCAACCGTATCCGACTGTCATTTGGCCCAGGGTACTAATTTCAACATAACCCTCCATGAAAAAATTGAAGTAAAAAAAAAAAAAAAAAAAACACTGCTGGTGAACACTGAACAGGCACCACTGACTTTTCATGGGGCCCTATTCTCAGCTAACACCACCAGTAGAAACTGACTCCCAGATGTCCACCCCTTACCCTACCCAAAAGGGATAGCACCCACATATCAGAGAGGCACAAGTGTAAGCCTAACCCACTTGATGGGACAGAGACTATTACTAGAATACAATCATCCCCACTCTGACTATGTTGGTGGGCATACCAGAAAATATGCCAGGAGTCCCACCCCTGGAATCCACAGGCTGATCTCCGGGATAGTTTCGACTTCAGACATCATATTGACACCCTTCAGGTCCAAACATCATCGGGTTGGGCGACACTCCAAATCACAGTTCCCACATTTACCTTCGAACATGAACCCCAATCCAAGGTATGATGCCCCTTCCTTCCACACAGACAGCAAATTTAATGAAGGTGGAAATATCCAAACTATGTAAGCCAAAAAATTGAGAAAAAAAAAAAAAAACTAGAAGCGGTAGTCATAGAGAGTGGATAGGAAGATGGAAGGGAGATGAAAAAATAAGCTGGAGGAAGAAGTAAAAAAGGAGTAGAAGAGGAGGAGGACAAGGAAATATTTAGAGTCAAACAGTGGGAACGATTTCCCCTCATTCGAGAGCCCCTTGCCTGTCACAAATCTACAGCATGAGAAAGAATATTCCATGCTGGAGCCATGTGACTACCTCACGGCAATCTCTCATTAAGGGGGTTTCCAAGAAGAATACAAGAGTTTGATGAAGGGGGTAAAAAACTAAAACTAGTTCTCGTACACCAGTTGAATCTTTACCTGGACAGCGGGGTAGTACAGTGTATGGGTAGACTTGAACACACACAGTTACCCGAATCTGTTAAGTTTCCCATACTATTGCCGAAGAGTTGCTATGTTATTCAGGTAATTATTAAAGAACATCATGATGCTAATGCTCGTATGGGTGTAAATGCAACTGTGGCGAGTGTCAGACAGGAGTTCTGGATCCCACAGATAAGGCAACTAAGAGTATAATAATACACCACTGTGTTATTTGTAGGAGAATGCAGGGGAGGCCATATAGGCCCAATATAGTTCCACCATTACCTAAGTTCAGGGTGCAATGTAAGCAACCCTTTAATAATACAGGCATGGACTACACCAGCGGATTATGGGTTACGGGAAAAGGAAAAAGCCCCGAGAAGGCTTATATCATCTTATTTACGTGCCCAATAACCAGAGGCATACAGTACATGTGGAGCTAGTTGATAACCAGTCCTGTGACTCGTTCCTCATGAGTTTTAGAAAACTCTGTAACTGAAGAGGTTTCCCAGCACTCCTGTTGAGTGACAACACCACCACATTTGTAGCAGCATCAATATACCTTAAGACCATGTCGGAGAATCCCAGGGCAAAGGAATATCTGTCAGATACAAAGTGTAACTGGAAGTTCATTCCAGCGAGAGCACCATGGTTTGGTGCTATATGGGAAAGGCTCATAGGACTTCTGAAGTCATGTCTAAAAAGATTGTAGGCCAAGCCTTGCTCAGTTTTCAGGAACTGACCCGTGTCCTGGTGGAGCTGGAATTATCAATGACAGACCAATTAAGTTACATGTGGGATTTGAATCAGCTTGGAAATTTTAACCCCTAACCATTTGATCCTTGGACCCAAAAGTCCCTCCTAAGAAGTAGTAAATTGGGAAGAGATCTCCGGTGACCCCACCTATGGACGAGAGTTCACTGAGAAAAGATTCCTGTACGTATCCAAGTTGTGTGACAACTTGTAGAAGAGATGGGAGAGGGAATATTTGACAACGTTAAGAGAGACCCATCGAGTAGGAATAGTGCATGGCTCTTGGCCCAGGATAGGGGAAGTTGTCCTCATTCATGATGAGGGGCCAAGGACCAAGTGGAAGTTGGGCCAAGTGATCGAGTTACACATAGGGAGAGACAAGGTCCCTAGAGTGGCTGCTCTAAGAACGGCACATAGCCAGCTTATGAGACCTGTAATTAAGTTATACCCCTTAGAGCTGTGGCAGGAGATAAGGGAAACTAATCCTGCAACAGAGGACATTCAGTCAAGCACCCGCCAGAGCACAAGGACTGCTCAAATACCTGCAGAAGCCAGAAAGGCATTGATAAGAACAGGACTATTGTAAATAATGTAGGCATGAGTTTTCTTGCAGGGGAATATGTCGAAACTTCGACAAGTGAGATTGAGCTTTTCTGCAAGTTGTGGTATAGTTTTATGTATTCTCTTTAAATTTATGTAAAGTGGAAATGTGTATTATGTAAATGAAGAATACTATGTTTCGTTATGTTTGTATTTAGTAATGAAAAACGTTGTCTTAGCTGTTTCATGTGTTTAATTGTAAGTATATGTGTAATAATGCTTAAATACTGGAATTGGTTGTTTATCTCTTCACAGCTTTGATACAGTGCAGTTCAAGCTAATAAGGACTCAAGAATGCAGCCATTGTTGTCAGTGCCTACAAGTACTTAAGTATTTCTTTTCGTCTCAAAGTACATTTAGGGAAAACTTCCTTTAGGAGATATGCATATCTAAATGTAAGGAGAATTTCTTGAGGTGCGCCTTGGATGAGGGTCACAAAATAAGAGATTGTGCTTAAGCCAACCCAACTACTGTATTTCAAGCTAGGAACACTGAATGCACCAACAGTAAGTTTATATCGTTTTTTAGTTAATATACACAACGCAATGCATTGATTTAATCACAATTTAAACAATCATAAGAATGAAGTAACCTGGGTGTCGTAGTATAACGCTTGGGCTACGATTAGGGATTAGGTCAGTACGTTTTGAATCATTTAGACTATACGATAACACTGACGATCTGAAATGCTCTACTTATTCTGAAAAAGTCGGAATAAAATGGTGCTGTGACCAGGATATCGGTGACTGGTTGTTAGAGCAGAGATCTGTATAGTTAGGGTTTATGAAATTTTAAGGATTGTGATATTTGGCGATAAAGATGAGACCGGGTGATGGTGGCGGCCATTTTAGAATTTGTTGTGTTAGCCTATAAATGGATGTTCCAATAAAACCCTATGTTTTTAACACATGTATTCATCCATATTTAATGCATTTAGCTATTGATATGGACAAACAGGTAATTCAGAACAGGTATTTATTTAAGTTTATCTCTGTGTATTTAATATTTTGTGTGGCCTCCATCTGCCTGTACCACAGTCTGCATTCTTGAAGGATATGATTTCAGCAAATCGCAAAAAAGCTGAGACTCAAACTCCATTATACTGAGCACTTCAGTCACCTCTCTTCACAGGTCGTCAAGGCTTGGTATACCATCATAGTTCACTGTGCATGGTTCAACATGATCCTTCAAGATACTACTAATGTTTTCACACACATTAAGGTCAGGGGAGCTACCTGGAAATTCACTTGACGAAAAGAAATCGATACCACTGTTTCAAAGCACTTCCTGTGTCTGAGGAGCCTTGAAACATGGTGCCTTATCATGCAAAAATGTGACTTCAACAGATAACACATTTTCAGGATCTTTGAAAAGGAAAACTCCACCAGTAAGCACAGTTTCTCTGAAGTATTTGCCATTCCATGACTGTCCTTTTTCTTTGATGATCCACATAAATTTGGCTGTGAAACAGAGAAAAATTCCCAAACATTCAGTTTCACAACTTGGATAGTTTGCTGATATCATCCAACTTTGCAGCCCAAATGGTGCCATTTTTATGATTTGGCTTCCTGACTGAAAAAGAATTCATCTGATGCGGCAACATGGAGAAGGCCACCTTCATCCCAATCTTTGAGAAATGAACCACAAAACCATGCACGGTCTTCTCTCTGTTGCTGAGTGATGTTGGGCTTGCTGATAACATGAAATGGGTTGATACCAGATTTTTTCAACTCACTATATACAGCACTAATTAACCCCTTTTTGTTTCTAGTTCAAGTACCAATTTACAAAAACTTTCTTGGTCTACCCACTGCCTCAGCTATGATGTCAACTCCTGAGAAAGACTGGCCTAAGGTTCTCACTCTTTTTGTGATGACAGTCATATGAATTTTTGTTCCAGTTTCTTTTAACAAAGGATTCATCCCTTTTAATGTATTTAGCTATCCAGGAACGTAAAATGAATGATGTGCCAGCATCCCTGGCCTCTCTGAAGGTTATAGCCTGGATTCAGTTAATCCATCTCAGGTATTGTCTGAAAATACAAGAAATGTAAAATGAAAAATAGCTTAATAGAAACCTAAAATAATGTACTTGGAGATAGGCTATAGCAGAAAACTTCATAATTTCGTAACACCTGGTAATTAACCTGCAATGTAAGCTTTAACACATTCAAATTAATGGTATGATACGCAACTACCCTACAATACAGTCGACCCTTGTTAACCGGTCCCCGTTCGTCCGGATATCAGATAAGATGGACACCGAAGAGGGTCAGCAGATTTATGATACGTAATGTTCGACTACGATTTAAGATAGTTACTGTTCTTCCACTCGTTGAATACCATTTTCCTTTTTATTTACCAAAGGTAAATAAAAAAACTTCATTTACATTTTTATTTTATATACGTATACTGTTTTGTATTTATACTCTACCAAGCTGAAATTCTTTTAACTTGCAACCAATTTAACTTGGGTGCAATACTTACCTTTAATGGACCGATTTAAACTGCACGCCAATACTTTCAGAGACAGGTTTCCTACGCCACTACCTTGCTCTCTGATGACGTATCAATACTTCAGTGTCATTGGCTAAATGTTATTACATCACAATAACATCGTCATAACCCTGTTACTTAATTGGTTAAAAAGTTTGACGTGGAAAAAAGCAAGAATTCCCTGGAAAATTTGTCTCGGCGTTGGTTTTGAGTGTTAAGTGACCGGCTCTCGATAACTATTATCTTTATCATTATTTTTGTAATTATTAAAGGTTAATATGGGATAAAGACATGATAGAATGATGTAAGTTTTAAGTGATAATAGGAATTACCATTAATGGAAGAATACGTTTATCATATTAGGTGAATTCGTAGCAAAAGCTAATTTTTTTTAGAATGAAAGTTGAGATATCATGGTTGGCGTCTTGGTGTCGAGAGATAATCTTTATCACAGTTCTTATTTTTTGTAATTACAGTATTACATGCTGATGCTGGATAAAAATGTAATACAGTAATACCTCGATCTTACACGATTCAAGTCGCACAAATTCACAGACACACGAAATTCTCAAGAAACCCTGCAGAAGTGGTTATGTTTAATTTTTGAAGTAATTTACAAGTTTTCATGTTTTTATGTGTAAAATCTGTAAGAAAAATGCATTTCATGCTTTTATGTGTAAAATCTGTATGAAAAATGCATTTCATGCTTTTATGTGTAAGATCTGTATGAAAAATGCATTTCATGCTTTTATGTGTAAAATCTGTATGAAAAATGCATTTCATGCTTTTGTGTGTAAAATCTGTATGAAAAATGCATTTCATGCTTTTATGTGTAAAATCTGTATGAAAAATTTATTATTTTTATTTTTGTACATGCATAAATATGATGCAAAGGTAATTTCAGCACATTCAGTTAGTGTACTTTTACAAGATGTGATACCCATTTGCAAAGTTACTGCATTTTTCAAAAATGATACCCCTGCAGAAAATGCTTGTTTAATGTTTGAAGTACATTTATAAGTTTTCATACTTTTAACTGTAAAATCAATATGGGAAATTTATATTTATATTTTTGTACATAAATATCATACAAGTATTATGTCCATTCATTCCCTGCAAGTCTTTGTCACTAGGACTTTATATGACCTTGAGATGAGGTTGTTCAGTCGCACTCGTTTGATAAAATGAATTCGTTAATGTAATATCAGAGATGTAACTAAGAGTTGTATAAGTGTCATTCTTTGAAAATTACTTTGTCAACCTCTGAGAAAAGTGCTGGTGCAATCTGTATGTGCATGTAATTACAGCACGTTCAGTTGGTGTACTTTTACAAGATGTGATACCCATTCGCAAAGTTACTGCACTTTTCAAAGATGATACCCCTGCAGAAAGTGTGTTTAATTTTTAAGTACTATTTTATAAGTTTTTCTGTTTTTAGGTATAAAATCAGAATGGAAAATCTGTATTTATATATTTGCGCATAAAAACGATACAAAAGTACAATTACTGTATTACAGTATATGTATCTCTCTCTCATTCATAGTTAGTGTTCAAACATATTTTTACAACTTGTTTTTTCTCTGTGCGTCATTACCTGTACAGTATATAATTTTAAATTTATTGAATTTTACATGTACTGTACTACCTTCTGCGAACATTATGTACATTTTCGTTATTTTATTGAACTGTACCTTTGTTATGACTGTGACGCATAAAGTTTACTTAGTGACGCAAAGAAAACGGCTTTTACTCTAAGTGAAAAAGAAAATGGCATCCCATGAATTAGGGGTAACATTAGTATACGTACACACCTACTGTAAATGCGCTATTATGAAACAGTGCAGTACTCAATTTTTATGTCAACCATTTCTCTCTTTTGTAAGGGTAATAAGCTAAATTTTAAATAAAATTACACTAACTTTAGTTCATTTAAAAGTTAGCTTAATACTTTGGGAGCATGATTAGGGTCATATTTAGTATTTAAACTCTGAAATAAACATTTATTAGCATTTTTAAAGACCATGCCAAACTTATTTTTTCACCTTGCATGAGGGGCTCCGGAACCTACCTCGTGTAAGTTTGGGGTATTACTGTATAGAGAAAATGGAGATAATACGAGCTGTAAGTTGTGTAAATGCATCGCATATCGGTGAATTAGTTGCAAAATGTTGTTACCTTATTTATTTCAGATTGAAAGTTATGGCGTCCCCTACAGTTTCACACTAAATTACTGACATTTCATTTTATGAAACAAGTGATAGGAAAGTTTGGATTCTGATGATACTACTAGTGATAAGGAGAGCGACAGTGATGAGGATGACGGATCATCTTCAGAAAGTGAAATTAATGCATGTGCATCAGGTGGTGTGTGGGTGTGCCTCACTGGTGATGATGCTGGCCCTATTCCAGTGCCATTTAGTGCCACCCCAGGACCTATGCATTCTCCACATGCCAACGCCCCCCCAACTGCTTATTTCAATTAATTTTTTCCTGATTCTTTCATGCAGACTGTAGTAACTGAAATAAATAGGTACAGTGATACATTTGTATCTAAGAGGGTGTATTTGCAGTGCCATCCACAATCAGCTGTTCATAACTGGATTACAGATGGGGACACTAAAATCAGAGAAATGAGAGCTTTTATTGGTATAGCTCTCAATATGGGCATTGTAAGATTGCCAGAGATAAATGACTACTGGGACACTTGCCATAAACCAATCTCTTAAACTTGGTTTTGGGAGCATTTTGCCCGAGACAGGTTCAATCTTCTCTTGAAATTTTTGCATTTTGCGAACAATGATGGAATGCCTGCCCAAGACTCTCCAGATTATGATCCACTTTATAAGATCAAACCAGTTATTAATCATTTTGTACATGTGTTCAAAAGACATTTTCATCCCTCGCAAAACATTGCGACAGATGAAAGTATGGCAGGTTTTAGAGGTCGCACAACTCATCTTCGACAGTACATGCTGCAAAAAGGGTATGCAAGGTTTGGCGTCAAGCTATGGTGCCTTTGTGATACCAAAACCAGCTATACTCATACCTTTGAGGTGTATAAGGGGGTCAGGTCAGGCAGGAAGATAGGAGTGGTGAGGGTTTCACTTACAATTTAGTGATGCGTTTGATGAAGCAGGCTGACCTTTTATATCAGGGTCACCATGTAGGCCTTCATAATTATTTTACCTCTCCCCAGCTATTCCAGGACCTTTACAAAGGAAGTGATAAGGCTTCCAAAGAATTGTGTAAATGCCTCCTTGACAAACTAAAAAGTGTGAGAGAGAGAGAAAGGGACAGTGATTGAGAGATGAGGATGAGAGATCAACCTTCAAATTTGAAATTAATGAAAGGGAGGTTATTCTGACAGGTGGTTTGTGGGTTGTTTCACTGGTAATGATGCTGTCCTGACTTTCCAGTTTCGCCATTTGTTTTGGGAGTGCCAAGACCTGTGACTCATTCTCCATGATGATCGTGACCCCCAAATGGATATTGTGCTGAAATTTCAATCAATTTTGGGACTGATTCAGTTTCATTTGGTATTTGGACTGTGGTTGGAGTGTTTGTAATAAAGTGTTTTGGGCTTTGTGCTTTGGCCTCTAAGAGGTGTAGCCTTTGCAGAGCTGTCCACAATCAGCTGTTTCATAACTTCGTCGATTACAGATGGGTCGACAGGACAAAACAAAATCAGAGAAATGAGAGCTTTTTCAAATGTTTCTCCTAAGCTTGTTGTCAATATGGGCAATTGTAAGATTGCCAGAAATAATGCATGACTACTGGGACAACTTCTTCCATAAAAACAATCTTTAAACTTTTGTTTTCCATTTCATTTATTATGATTGCATTGTTCCATTAATCTTCTCTTGAAATTTTTGCCATATTAGAATTTAGTGACCAATGATGGAATGTCTGCCCAAGACTCTCCAGATTATGATACTGTTTATAAGATCAAACCAGATATTAACTATTTTTTACATGTGTTCAAAAGACATTTTCATCCCTATATAAAACATTAACATCTTCAGATTCTGAAAGTTTATCTCAGAGAGAGGTCAACCAATAAACCAAACTCATCTTATGACAGTTCCCATGCTGCAAAAAAAGGGTGACCCCCGGGTGCAAGGTTTGGACCAAGATGAAACCCAAGCTATTGTTAAAACCTTTGTTTCCGATGTTCTCAAATTAGTCCAGCTAGATGACTCATACCACCGAGGTGTATAAGAAACCTGGGTCAGGTCAGGCAGGAAGATAAAAGTGGTGAGGGTTTCACTTACAATTTCAGTGATGCATTTGATGAAGCAGGCTGACCTCATTATATCAGGGTCACCATGAGCTCCTGCTGATAATTATTTTACCTCTCCCAGCTATTCCAGGACCTTTTCAAAGGAAGTAGGAAGGGGACTTCCCAAGAATTGTGTAAATGCCTCCTTGACAAACTATGGAGGAATGAGGTTACATTTGCGTTTGTGGAGAGACTTGTGAGAGAACGCTGTCTCTTCCAAACAGTGAATAGTTGTTCAGCATCATCGGAGAGAGAGAAGGAAAAACGGCATTTAATCTTTTGAATGAATGTCGTTAGGGAGTTGTTGTTTTGTTGTACAATTTTGCATTATGTTTGATTGTCCGTGAGGTTTCGTGTTTCAAACTGTTTTGTTTTTTTGTGAAGACGCGGCGGAACTGTTTTTTATTATGCTATTGATTGTGACCCATAATCTGTCTTGAATCTCATATTGTGCTGAAAGGACGGTTTTCCACTGATGTAGTTGATCACCGAGTTTTGTTTTGATATCGTTTTTTTTGTTCAGTTTGTGTGATTTGGTATTTGGAGGCTTTGTGGTTGACGAGTGTTTCTACTTAACATCTTCAAGATTCTGGGTTTTCTCAGTGCTGTAAACCAGTTGGCCAAATGTCGCTCATTCCCAGTCCTGTATAGCCTGGTTGTTTTTTTTTCTGCTGTGTTCCGGTGAGTTGAGTTTGAGTCTTCGTGGTTGAGTCTTTTTGAGTCTTGTTTTGGGTCGTGTTTGTGTACTGTTGGTTTGTTGTTTTTTTTGGTTGTGGACTGTTGTTGTGTGTGTGAGCGTTGGCATTATCGGCGGTTGTGGTTACTCCGTGACCTCCTTCTGCTTTGGCAAAACTTCCCGTCCGGAATTCGTAGGCCTAGCCTAGTACGAGGTGAGTGTATGTGCTGTTTTTTTGTTAGTGTGAGTGTGTGGTTGTGAAATCCCGCCACGTTATTTGGCGCCCAACATGGGGCTGTTGTTTATTTACTGTTAGAATTGTTTTGTGGTGGGTAGAGTGAGAGTAAGAGGTCAGGATGAGTGAGATAGAGGAACTGAGAGAGGAACTCCGGGTGGCTAGGGAACTCCAGGGTAGGCTGGAGGAGGAGAATGGGAGGCTGAGGAGTGAGAATGAGGAGTTGAGGAGTCAGTTGGAGGAGATGGGGGGAATGCTAAGGAGTGCAAAAGAAGAAATGAAAGAGGAGATGAAAGAGGGGGTGAAAGAGTCTGAAGAAAGAATGGATAAGAAGTTAGAGTCTGCAGTAAGCAGGATGCAGGAAATGATGAAGGGAATGCTTAAGGAGTTCTTTGGAGAAGGAGCTGTAGGAGGAGGTTCCCCTGGGTCTTGGGATGGGCCAGAAGGGTTGCAGAAGGTAGAGAAGAGTGGAGATGAGAGTGATGGAAGTGATTTAGGTGCAGTAAAGAAGGAAAAGAAGGGAGAGATGCTGGCTAAAGGTAAACGGGAGGACAAGGTTAAGAAAGGGGGTGAGGAAAAAAAAAAAGGAAAGGGGTTTAGGAAGGATGAGAAGAAAGTTGATATTGGGAAATTGGAAAAGAGTAAGGAACAAGATGAAAGTGAGTTGGATAGTGAAGATTGGATAAGGGTAGTTAAGAAGAAGGGTAAGAAAAGCGCAGTTGGGAGGATGGATGTTAGTGTGGAAGTGGATTCACTGTATTTGGAAGAGTGTAAGAAAGGTCAGAGTGAAACTAGCGGCAGCGACAGTGAGAGCGAGAAAGAAGTACGGAAGGCTATGTATGTGAGAGAAGTGCCACGGTGTGAGAAGTATGAAGAGTATGGACGTAGGGATATAAGGGATTTTTTCAGGGAGTATGAAGGTTATTGCATGGCTAAATATGGAGAGAATAAGAGGGCATGGGCACGAGAGTTAGGGGTTTCTTAACAGGGTTTTTGCTGAGTATGTATGGGGTGGTAATGAGTGTAGGTCATGTGTCCTATAAAAGTATTAAAAGTAGGATTATAGAACAGGCAAGAAGGACAAAAAAAGTGTTAAGTATAAGAGGAAACATGATTTTGATGAGGCAAGAATGAATGATGGTGAATCTTTGGATACGTACGTCTGTCGGTTGGAAACATTAGCCAGAAGAAATTTGGTGATGAGGGAATAAATGAGTGCAAAGAGTTAGTACGAAAGTTGTTGGCGATGGTACCCGAGGTTGTGTATGAGTTCATAAATAGGAAGCGCAAGGAAAAGATGAAGTGGACGAATGAAAGGTTGAGGTGGAATGAAATTTTGGATCTGGTTGAAGACCATGAGGTTGACAGATGTGCGAAAGAGAGTAGGAGTGTTAGCGTTAGGGCAGAGGTACCAGAATTTAGAAGCTATAGGGAAGCAGTTTTGGCAGGACCGAGGTGGATGGCAGAGCAAGTAGTTGATAGAAGTGTAAACGTAAATAATGCAAATATCAAGGGGCCACAGAGAGATAGAAGTAGCAGTATTGGAAGGGTAGGGTTTGTTAGTTATGATCTAGGGCAGAAATGTTATAGGTGTGGGAAAGTGGGGCATAAGAAAAATGAATGTCGGTGGGCATTGGGAGCTTGTTTTGGGTGTGGAGAAACAGGGCATTTGGTGAGTGAATGTAAGAAGGTTAGGGGTATCAAGTGTTATAGGTGTGGGCAGATAGGACATATAGCTAGTGGCTGTCAGGGTACCCATGGGGGCATAATTTGTGGTAACTGTGGGCAAAATGGGCATTATGCCAGGATGTGTAAGAAGTGAGAGCAAAGTGTACCGAATGTGGGGTGGAAGGTCATGTGGCGAGTGTGTGTAGGCGAATGAGAGTGGGGCAGAGTACCAGCTCGGGAAACTAATTAGTGAGGGGTTCAGTTGGGTGGATCCTCCAGAATGCAGACAGTGAGGGTACTGCATGTGCGTGAAGGGTTGATGCATGAGAAAGGGTTTGGGGGTAAAACGCACGAGTGTATGAGCGTGCAAGTGATTTGATTGCTCTGATTGATTGCTCTGAGTGTAAGGTACTGGGTGTTGTTTAAAAATGGGTATGATAAGTTACGGGATGAGTGTGAGATAAGGAATTGTAAGGGGTGAGGTCCGTGGGATAGGAAATTTAGGGGTACCTATAGTAGGGATGATGTGTGAAAAGATAGAAATTGGTGGGGTAGTGATGGACGAGAGTGATTTTTGTGTGATTGAGGGGCTAATGATAAATACGATATATTTGTTAGGATATAGATTTTTGAAGGGGTGTGGGATGGTGGTCCGTCCGAGTGAGAGTGTTATAGAGTTGCATATGAAGGGAGGTGTACGTGGGGGTTTGGATTTGTTGAGTGAGGAAGAGGTTGAGCAAATGCAGGATCAGAGTGTGGGGGTCAGTATGTTACGGCAGTGTGTATTGTGGGGGGTGAGAGTGGAGGATTGGCCCCCTGAGTTGGATGCATACAGGAGGGTTGCTGGACGGTTTGTGGTGTGTAGGAATGTGGTGTACTTTTTGCATCAGGAGGGTTTGTTTAATGAAGGGGTGTATATACCGGTGTTTTCCTTCGATGCAGCCGTGAGTATGTGTCTGTTGGTAC
This sequence comes from Macrobrachium rosenbergii, assembly GCF_040412425.1. Lineage (NCBI taxonomy): Eukaryota > Metazoa > Arthropoda > Malacostraca > Decapoda > Palaemonidae > Macrobrachium > Macrobrachium rosenbergii. The sequence goes on along the minus strand of NC_089754.1, from coordinate 4,298,790 downwards.
ATGATCGTTTTGGGCATTTAGGAAAGAATAAGTTGTGGGGTGTATGAGAGAGAGATTGTATGTGCCTGGGTTGAGCAAGATTTGTGTGGATGTAGCTGTCACGTGTGAAGATTGTCAGAGAGGGAAATATCAGTGTGTGCAAGCAAATCCGCCAGTCTTAAGACTGCAGATGAAAGAATTGTTTGAGATGGTTGTGATTGATTGCGTGTCATTACCACGGACTGCAAGAGGGCATGTGGGAATGATTGTGATGGTGGATCACATGAGTAAGTTTGCATATCGGTCCCCATCAAGGATAAAAGGAGTGAAACTGTTGCGTGAATGGTAGGGCAAATTCAATATTGCCGATGTGTGTATGTAGGCCTGTGAGAATGTTGAGTGACAATGGGCCTGAGTTTGTGGGGTGGCAGTTTGAGGAAATGTTGAGGCAGTGGGGTATTGTGCATGTGTATGCCACTCCGTATATGCCGAGTGCGAATGGTTTGGCTGAGAGAACTGTGGGAACGATGACAGAGATTTTGTGAATGATGAGTAAATGTGATGACAATTGGGATGTACATGTTGGACGTGCAGTGTGGGTGTATAACTCCACGTTGCATAAGAGCTTGGGTATGTCTCCGTCGAAATATGTGTTAAATTTTGAGAGGATGGTTAGACCAAGGTTGGGGTTAACGGAGGATGACCGTGGGTTGTGGAAGAGGGCGAGTGAAAGATTTGAAAGTTTTGGGGTTGGAGATAGAGTATTGAGAGAGGTGATTGAGAGAGGGAGAATGAATGTAAGTAAGATGAGAGAGAAATCTGATGGGCCATATAAGATTTTGGAGGTGGAGCCAAGTGGATTGAGTTACGTTTTAGGAAAACTACAATTGGATGGAAGTGTGAATGAGATTAGGGCACATCATAGCCAGTTGCGTAGATGGAGAGAGTGCCGCAATATGTTCAGGAGAATGCAATGAGTGATTGGTTGAGGACGAATAAATGCAAGCCGAGTTTCGGTGAACAAATGGGTCTGGAGGACCGCCAGTTGGTGTTGGTTGAGTATGGAAAGCGGAGGAAGTTGGAGGAAGTAAGTGAACGGAAGAAGCGTAAGTTGTGTGATAAGGGTGTGCTTGCTGGGATGAGAATGATTGATAGGGCATGCAATACTGAGGATAGCATGAATGATACATACAGTGTGTGTGGGTTTGAGTTGACTGGGGTGAGTGAAATTTCGGTGGGAAAGGAACCATCTAGTAGGCAGGTGATTGGTAGTATGGATGAGTCTTTGCAGAGCTGGACAGAACTATGAATGAGTTGAATGGGTTTGTGGCAGAATTTGGAGAGATATTTGGGGCAGAATTGGAGGTGTAAATGAAGTGGTGGGTGAGATAGGTCAGGATAGTGATGAGGAGGGTAGTGTGCGTCTGGAATGGGGTGGACTGGAGGGGTTGAGTGAAAATGGTGCTGAGAAGGGAGTTGAGACAGAGAGAATGCATGAGGCCCCTCAAACAAGATCCAGGGGCCTGTTCTGGAGCATCCGTGGGTCCTGCCTAAGGCTATTTAAAATCTGGGTAGTGTGTGTGTGAGAAGACGTCGTCAAATGTAGTGGGGGTGTAATATGGAGGAATGAGGTTATTACATTTGACGACGTCTTGTGAGAGAAGAGAGAGAGAGAGAGAGAGAGAGAGAGAGAGAGAGAGAGAGAGAGAGACAACGAACAACGGCGTACGTAATTGTTGAATGATGTCGATGTCGTCGTTAGAGAGTGTGGTTTTCTTTGTTTACGTTTTGATTGTCCGTGAGGTTTCGTGTTTCGTTTTGTTTTGGGAGTGCGCGGAACTGTGTTTTTTTTTTCGGATGATCGTGACCGGATAGCGGGAGTCTTGAAAGAGATATTGTGCTGAAAGGACGGTTTTTCCAGTAGTTGATCGGAGTTTTGGTTGCGTTTTTTTTTTCAGTTTGTGTGATTTGGTATTTGGAGGCTTTGTGGTTGGAGTGTTTGTACTTGGGCGTGTTTTGGGTTTTGTGCTGTGTTGGTTGCGTGATCGGTGTCGTGTGATAGCCTGGTTGTTTTTTTTTCTGCTGTGTTCCGAGTGAGTTGAGTTTGAGTCTTTGTGGTTGAGTCTTTTTGAGTCTTGTTTTGGGTCGTGTTTGTGTACTGGTTGGTTTGTTGTTTTCTTGGTTGTGGACTGTTGTTGTGTGGTGAGCGTTGGCATTATCGGCGGTTGTGGTGACTCCATGACCTCCTTCTGCTTTGGCAAAACTTCCCATCCGGAATTCGTAGGCCTAGCCTAGTACGAGGTGAGTGTATGTGCTGTTTTTTTGTTAGTGTGAGTGTGTGGTTGTGAAATCCCACCACAAAACCAGAGTGTGTGAAAGGAGAAAGGGACCTCTATTGTGTGTTGCGTTTGAGGATGGTAAAAACCAACCAATTTTTCTTTCAACGAAAACAAAGGGAGGTTATTCTGACTACACAAATAGCAGGGGGAAGGTGGTTACAAACCCAATGATGCCACTGATCATAATTGTATGGGGACCTCGATCTCAAAAGCTTGAAACTGTACAAGTATTTGGCTGAGAGGTGTACAGTCAAATGGACAACAAAGGTGGCCTTTGCTCTTTTTGGGACTGCTGTTCTAAACAGTTATATACTGTATATATATAAAGCATACAAGCTCCCAGAACTTTCCATAATTGAGGCTCTGGTTGAGGACTATAGACCTCAAAGGCCATCACACAAAAGGAGCAGCAATGCAGAGATTGCTGCAAGCAGGGAAGCTCGAATTGAGCCGCCTTCACATGAGACTGCAGTTCCTGAAGATGTTCATGAGTTGCATAAATTGCCCAAAGGTAAGCTGAGAATGTGTGTCGCTGAGCATGAACGCAGAGTACGCTCTAATTGGGAATGCCAAAAATGTGATGTTGGGCTTTGTGCTGCATGCTTTGCTTCTTATCATAAGACGAATTAAGAGTGAGTACCAACCTCTGCTTTACACTTGCAGATGTAAATATACAGTATTTTTCCTGTCTTTTGTTTAGTATACTCTATCAGATGTGTATATATATATATATATATACACACACACACATATATATACATATATATAATTATATGTTATATATTAACATTATATAATATATATAATATATATATATATATATATATATATATATATATATATATATATATATATATATATATATATATATATATATATATATATATATATATATATATATATATATATATATATATATATATATATATATATGTATATATATGTATATAAAATGAACAAGGCATATTTCACATACGTTCAGTGTTTTGAGCCGAGCGCCAGTGTGTTGAATAATTATGAATTATACTCTGAAAATGTTGTAGATCTATCAGCTTTTGCTTCCCCCTGAATGTCAAGTAAATTGGGAATAAGTTAGCATTGATTTTATGTAAACTGATCAAGCAATAATTTATAAAATTAGGATACAAAAAGTGGCTTCACTAACGCTAAGAAAATAGACCAAACTTCGGATAATAAAGGAAAATCTAGAAAAAATATAGAGAAGGCAACAATACAACCTAAAGGGTGTCCATTTCATATAGAAAGGTTCTGCCTTGAACTTGAAATTTATTTGAAGTGAAAATAGTCCATAATAATGGAGATAACAATAAACTACAAATAATTAATTGTATGTAACTCGTGAGGATCAGATAATCAATTTTAGCTATGTACATACCACCCGACTTTCAAATTTCCCGCATCTTCTGGGGGTTAAGAAAAACCATTTTCTGGAAGGGTAGGAAGTACCGTAGCCAATCACTGAGCATTAACAGTTTTACCTATCTGCTGCCAATGAAGGAAATTTTGTCAATCTAATACATTTTCAGTAATACCAATCTTAATGTTCATGAGGAGCTGTGAATTAATTGATGATATAAAAAGTAAATAATAGAAATATGAAAACCCTTAGGGGTCTAGTGAATTTTAAAACAACTAAATATGAAAATTTTAAAAAATTTTAAATTTTCATAAACCTTTTTAGTGAGTGTATACAGTCGACCCTCATTAAGCCAGACCTCATTAATCTGGATATCAGATATGACGGACACCAAAGAAGGTCAGACAATTTAAAATACGTAAAGTTCGACCATGATTTCAGATAGTTACTCTTCCTCCGCTCGTCGCTTACCGTTCATTCATATTTTTATTTTATATATACTGTTCTGTATTTATACTGTACTGAACTATAATGCTTCTAACTTGTAACCAATTTAACTTGCGCATGGTACATCCCATCATTAAGAAACGCTATTGTCTGGAATGGTAGGAAGTATCGTAGCCAATCACTGCATTAACAGTTTTACCTATCTACTTCCTGACTGGTAGCTATTAGTACGATGCTTTGTATGTTTCTTAGGAAAGAAAAGACATGACAAAAGTAAACTTTACGAAGACAAAAGCTGAGTTACTGAACAATACTTGAGAAATAAGAGAGAGAGAGAGAGAGAGAGAGAGAGAGAGAGAGAGAGAGAGAGAGAGAGAGAGAGAGAGAGAGAGAGAGAGAGAGAATGCCAGCTCCCTCTATGCAGCGTATTTCTATCCTCGAGAGATTAAAGAGAAGAATTTTGTTTTAAAGGTATGTCAACACAGCTTTAATAAATATCTCCTGAAGCAAAAAAAAAAAATATATATATATTATATATATATATGTATATTTTCTTGCTGAAGAATCTCTGAACCAACAATTTTGAACTCAAAGTAATAAGAAGGAATTCATCTCAAAGTAATAAGAAGAATTCATTCAATTCTTCATGTACCCAGTAAAATACATACACTATAAAAACTGTTTTGTATTCAAAACACATCACTTATGTCATCATCAGCTTCTCTGAGCAAAACGTTCTTTCTCAGACAGAATACAGCTAAAATCTGATAGGCTGGGTGGCTGCCATGGAAACCTGCTACCCAATGACACAGCCCTATAATTCTGTTCTTTATAGACATATGTCATGACGGCATTCTAAGTGTAAACATTGCCGTGATCATGATTATTTGACTGCTGATGGCAAAAATTATTCAATAATTTGCTTTATATAATTATTTCTTCAAGATAAGAATCAACAATAATTTTAACTTTACTATAGTGGTATGAAAAATCCAACAACAGTCTGTTGTAATGCGTCATAACTTGCGAATCCTATTCCCGGATTGTCCTCAGATTTACGACAAAACTGATTGACATTTTTTGTAACAATAAAAACAACCACCTTCAAGATCAATAAGACGAAATGTATTTTATAGTCTTACTTATCGTTAAAATTCACAATTGCTAAAACACACTTGAACTGCAATTATTTTGATCAAGTATATTTTTGCAATTTACAGAATGTTTTGTTGAAAACAAGTGTGTTAGTGAACTTAAGGTCATAACTGTCAACTATTTTATTAATGATGATCTTATCTCACATTTATCTGAAACATATTTTTAATATAAATAATAAACTATAATGAATAAATAAATAATAAAATAAAAAAACATAAAAAGGGGAAAAAAACATTGTTTTTGCTTGTTCCCAGTGATGTTTCATTATGCTTTTTAACTTTTTCATTAGTTCCAAAATCATAACAATTAAAAAGTGGAGTACACCTGGCCCAAAGGTCATTTTGTGTAAGGTTATATCTAAAATCAAAATTTTTTATTTTGCTCAGAACTGTTCAAATTACAACTTGAACGAATACTGTAAAGATTATTACTGTAGAGTTCATTTTAAGTATCAATGATTTCAGAACCGTTATGATTGAAAGTTATAGGAAGTCAAGCAAAAACAAAACACAATAAGATTTTCCTCCCCATTCTAAAGTTGCCAGATGTCGCATTATTGAGCAATATATGTCCGAAGATTTAAAAAACTGTATCCTCACTTTCCTTGCCAAGTGTACCTAGTAAAATACATACACTATTAAAAACTACGTTTTGTATTCAAAACATATGCACTTATATCATCAGCAGCTTCTCTGAGCAAATGTTCTTTCTCAGACAGAATAAAACTAAAACCTGATTGGTTGGCTGGTTGCCATGGAGTTCTGCTACCCAATGACAGCCCTCTACTTCTGTTCTATTTATAGACATACGTCGTGATGGCACTAAGTTTGAACGTTCCTATGATCGTGATTATTTGACTGCTGATGGCAAAAATTACTCAATAATTTGCTTTATAAAATTATTTCTTCATGAAACATGAATTCAACAATAATTTCAACTTTAATAATATAGTGATATGAAAAATCCCACAACAGTCTGTTGTGGTGATGCGTCATCACTTGCGAATCCTATTCCTGGACCTTCCCAGATGTACAACTGCAAACTGATGACGACGTCAGTAACAATAAAAAACAACCCTCTTCAAGATCGATATGAAGAAATGTATTTTATGGTCTTATTGTTAAATTTAACTGAATTAGTTACTTTGATCATGTATGTTTTTGTGTTTTAAAAATGTTTTTGTTGAAAACAAAATGTGTTGGTGAACTTTGTCCCACTATTTTATAACTGATGATCTTAATCATCTCACATTTATTTAACAGTATATTAATATAGATAATAAACCATGATAACTAAATAACTAAAATAAAAAAAAAACATTACTCTTCATTTTGGAGACTACACTTCATTTTACTTAACAATTATGTGTTTATGTCTCGGCCTAGGCATCTACATATGCGGCTGAATTCTACCATTTTTATCATGTTTTATTCATTTTTCATCTTTTACCATAAGCTTTAATTCAAGCGTTCCTAAATTGGTTTATTATCCATTCTCTATAAAAATAATGAAATACAGCATATTTATAGGTATATATATATATATATTAGATATCACCGGTTAAACTGGATTATCGGCTAAGACGGACACCCTACGCCCCCTATTAGCCCGTATTAACGAGGGTCAACTGTATGGAAAGCTTGAGTATGTATGTATTTATTGTAAGTGTGTTCCAGTATAAGAGCGTGTGTCTCTGTGCCATGTTTAATTTCATTCTCATTCATTCATCACTATACCAAATGACCTATTTGGTCCCAGTGCCAGGCTTCTAAGCCAAGACCTATCATTTCATCCAAATCCTTTGGGCCAACCCTATGAGAGCTGACAGTCAGCTCAGTGGTCTGCCTAAACAGATTAATAATAAAAATAATGCAAAACTTTTCAGATGTGGTACTATAATTTTACAGACTCAAATAGAAGGATGTTAAATAGAAGAATTCATTGATTCATAAGACATGTTGATTAGTATAAATGATAACGAAATCAGCAATTTTTGAAAAAACACATGGAACCTTTTCTCAATCAACTTATCTCTATACAACAAAACAAACAGTAAAAATTAATAAAACTTTACGACTTGATAATCATTTCCTAATATTACTTTCATTATTACAAAATACTCCCACTAAATGTCCCTCATTATAACATTTATAAAGGACTGGGAGCAATATGAATTCCACACTAGGAATATCCCACCATTTAAAAGACCATAATTAAAATTTCTTGTTGATTTCATTACAAATGCTGACAAGCAATGCCATAATAAAAACATGGGAACAAAAAATAAATCACCAAATTGGAAGATGATTAGATAACCTGAATAGAAAGTTCAGTAAATTAATAAAACTTTACCGAGATTAGAAGAAAATTTACAAAAACTGATCCTAAAAAAAAACCTCTTACATAACAAAATATCTGTAATGTAATAGGAGAAAATTTATCAGCAAAAATATGTAAGTAAATGTGTTAAAACAATGGGAAAAGAATTTAGATGATTATTTCTGCAAAAGAAAAAGTATTTAGATAAGTATTTCATAGATAGAATTAATAATAAATTTTGAAACAAAAGAAGATATGTATAATAGAAAATTTAATATGGAAGAGTTGGAATCTGCTCTGTTGAACAGCAAGAATTCTGCCCCCTGGAGGTGACAATATTTGTTTTGAAATGATCTGCCATTTAGCACCTTTGGCAAAGGCATACTTATTAAGTTTTATAACCACTTATGACTTCGAAATTTATTTCCTGACGAATGGCGTAAAGCTATAATTATTTCTATCCCAAAACCTGGAAAAGATCCCAGTAATGTAAACAATTACAGACAAATTTCTTTAACAAGCTGTTTACACAAATTACTGGAAAAAATGGTAAGTTTTTGACCAACGTGGCACATTCGAGAAAATAAAATTTTGACTCCCACTCAATTTGGGTGGCAATGCCACAGATCTACACTGGATTCTCTATCTAACTTGGAAGACCATACACGAAGAGGATTTGAACGAGAACAAATTACTATAGCCATCTTTTTTTGACATTGAAAAGGCATATGATACTACGTGGAGATATGCAATTTTAAAAATGTTACGTACAAACAGCATCCATGGACATTTACCTAGGTTTATCAAAAACTTTCTGAAAAATCGCACTTTTCAAAAGAGAATTGATGATGTATTGTCAAGTACATTCCCACTTGAAAATGGTGTTCCACAAGGAAGCGTTCTTAGTGGCACACTGTTTACTTCTGCAATAAATATCAGTAATAATCTACCTATCGGAATAAAAAGTAAATTGTATATGGATGATTTTGCAATATATTATTCAGCATCTCATGTAAAACATGCAGAGCGAATCATTAATAAAACTATAAAAATAGATGAATGGGTCTCATCTGTAGGCTTCAAATTTTCTATACAAAAGACTCAAGCATTAATGTTTTATAAAAATAAGTGGAAAAAAGGTGAAGAAATAGATTTAAAAATCAGAAATCATTCCATACCAATTGGGCAAATAGCAAAATTTTTGGGATTAGTATCTGATACTCACTTGAACTGGAAAGCCAATATAACATATATATGGAATCAAAATGTAAAAGAACATTAAACCTAATTATAAAAACTATTGAACACTACTTGTGGAGCCGATAGACATACCCTTACTGTACTGTATAAAGAAACAGTGCTGTACATCATTGATTATGGAAGCGAAATATATGGCTCGGCATCAGACACAAGACTGTTTCCAGACTCAGTTCACAATGAAGGCCTTAGAATATGTTCAAGAACTTTTTGATCATCACCAACATCATCTTTACAAGTTGAATGTGGTGCACTACCTCTCTCTCTCTCCATAGAGTGTTAGTAACAATGAAGAGTGCTCTGAGAATTCACACAAATGATTCTCCAACCAAAGAATTATTTAGATTAAGAGATGTGTTTATAAACAATCATCCACCTCCTTTCTCAATTAGAGCTAGAAGATTGTTTGAGTCACTAAATATAAATATACAAATACCTTTAATATTAAAATTGCCTCCTCCTTGGGCAATGAATAAAATGAGAATATTTACACACTTAAAATATTTATCAAAAAGTTACTCATATGGGCCTACCCAAGAACACCATAGACAACACACAGTAGAACATATAATCTGAAAAGGTCCACTTTAACAATATTTAGTTTTTGATGAATTTTTGAAAAAAAATTTTCCAGCCGGCTCCACATGGCGGCTGGAATCGTAGAAAATCCTAGCATTTCTTGCGTCTGCTTGCCGTAATTTTTAGCTGTTTCATATTATTAGAATTTACATAAAAGTGTTATAAAAATGCGCCAATTTCATGTAGAATACAACAAAAAATAAATAATTCCTTTAGCTCTTCACATAACAATATTTTAGCGAAATAACGATAACTGACAAAATTTTAACGTTCGGTCAACTTTTGACTACGTTGAAATGATCAACGTGATGCGTAATATAATTATAACATTAGAGGTAACAATCAATCATTTACCTTCATTTTGCAACAAGCGGAAAGTCTCTAGCACAATATTTAGATTTTTGGTGAATTTTTGAAAAAATTAATTTCCTCCATCCGCCGCGAATCAGCTGAAAAATCCTGTCATTTCTTGCGTCAGCTTGCCGCCACTAGCCCTTTCATATTATTAGATTACATAAAGTGTTATACATCAAAATGTGCACGAATTTCATGAGCTACAATAAATATATCATTCCTTTAGCTTTTCAGTTTTTAAATATTTACATGAAATAGCGTTAAATGAAAAAATCAACCTTGGTCAACTTTGACTCAACGGAAATGATCAAGCATCCGTAAGCCATAATTATTACAGTGAAGTAACAATCATTTACCTTCATTCTGCAACAAGCGGAAGAGTCTAGCACAATATTTAGATTTTGGTGAATTTTAAAAAAATTTTTCCTTAGCTCCATGTGAAATGGAATCAGCTGAAAATCCTGGCATTTCTTGCGTCTGCTTACGTAATTTTTAGCTGTTTCATATTATTCGTTACATAAAGTGTTATACATCAAAATGTGCGCAATTTCATGTAGAATACAACAAAATATATCATTCCTTTAGCTCTTCACAGTTTTTAATATTTTTATGAAATCCACGATGACTGACAAAATTTTAACGATGGTCAACATTCAGAGCCTAAATGATCGAAAAACACGTTCGTAAGCCATAATTATTACATTGAGGTAACAATCAATCACTTACCTTCATTTTGCAACAAGCGGAAGAGTCTCTGCTTTATTTAGATTTTTGGTGAATTTTTGAAAAAGTAATTTCACCTCCACTCAGCAGCGCAGACTCCGCTAAAATCGTGTCATTTTCTTGCGTCAGTTTGCCTGTAATTTTTGCCCATTCATATTATTCGTTACATAAAGTGTTATACATCAAAATGTGCACAATTTAAGAATACAACAAAAATAAATAATTCCTTTAGCTCTTCACAGTTTTTAAATATTTACATCGAAATAACGATAAATAGAAAAAATCAACCTTTGGTCAACTTTAACTCGATCGAAATGGTTCAAAAATGCAATTGTAAGCTAAAACCCTTACAGTCTAGTAATATTCAATCAATTTCTTCATTCTAGCACAATTGGAAAAGTCTCTAACACAATATTTTGATTTTGTTGAATTTTAAAAAAACATTTTTCGTCCAGCGACGTTATGAATTCATGCATCATTTGTGATAATATTTTTATATTAGCTTTAATCATTTTACAATCTATTTATATACCAAAATCATCGCAATTTAGTGTACAATACAACTAAGTGCTCATTAGCTTTAACCATTTTCCTTACAAAAACTATGTTGTATACAATTATATATATTTTTTTTCTCTATCATATACAGTATTCCAATATTTATATATGATAATGATATTTTTTCATTTCTGATGATTGCATACTAAACTTCAGGCAATGAGAAAAAAAAAGAATAAAAATAATTTCTTAATCTTGAAAACTAAGCGCTGTGATTTTTAAAAAACTTTTTCCGCTTGGCGCTACCTCTGTTGGCATACGGAAGGCGTTTTTGAAAATAGAACCGGCATTAAGGTTAATAATAATTTAGCAATGTTAGGGTTATAATTACCACTCATGAGATATTGTTTGTCTGTTATTAAATTTAACATAATTAATGTTTAAGTATTTTAGTATCTTAATGGTGTAGAATTTTATTATCAATAACTGTATTATTTTTCAAGTATATTTCTATATCGGAGTCAATACGACATTTATTCGAGCAACCATGCATTAAGATCATGTGGAAACAGTGCATCACTTAGATCATGGAAACAATGCATTCATTAAGATCATGTGGCAACATAGTACTACTAAAACCAAAGATGCCACAGAATTGCCTGGATCTTCAGGATTCTACTTTATTTAGGTTTCTAATTCTAATTTTCTTCTCTTTAGTTCTGTTTCTAATTGCTTATATATTTTGCAAATTCCATATTTCCTAAATACTACTATGGAGCTTCTACTACTATAAATACATCTTCATGAAGTCACAGAAAGTGGTACCTGCATATAATTTGCCTTTCAAATATGCCATATGAAAATTTCATCAAACTGGATAAGCTCTATAATAATAGAATGATATAGAAAAATAACAACTGGATTATAAAAATCACTAAAATATTAGAATCATTCAAATCATAATAATAATCTGAAGGTTTAGATTTTATGCAATCTACTTTTTATTTCATATCTCTCTATAATGCTATTACATGGTCATCTTATTGCAGGCATAGTGGCCTTATGTAATGATTATACAAACTCAGATTTGGAGATAATACTACAAACATAAAATTACTGTTAATAAAATTATCTTTGTTAAACAATAAAATTCTGTATTAATAATTAAATTTTATAAATTAAATGATCTAAATAATAATAATGAAACATAAAACAGAATCCTTTACACATTAATAGTAAAACTAATATGAAGTTTCAGCAATATGAAGGATAGAACTCCTGCTCCTTACTCTGATACTCCATAACATAACTTAACTTTTTTGGCGAGTGTTCCTAATTTCCATGATATCGTATATATGTTTCCATAGAAATCCGTGAATCAGTGAGTCCGCCAATCATGAAAACACGCAGTATATGGGAGTTTACTGTATACATATATACATATATATATATATGTATATATATATATACATATATATATATATATATATATATATATATAACTACTATATATATATATATATATATATATATATATATATATATATATATATTTTTTTTTGTAAATGTTTATTTTGTATAGTTTTAGGTTTTATTCTGTAATTATCTTCTTTTTTCTCACGAGAGAGAGAGAGAGAGAGAGAGAGAGAGAGAGAGAGAGAGAGAGAGAGAGAGAGAGAGAGAGAGAGAAACATTTTTATACATATAAAACAGGCATATATATTTGTTTTACACAGTTTTAGTTTTTATTCTATAATTACAGTACATTACTTATCTTTTTCTTAAATAGTAGCAGCAAGCTTGCATATGAGAGAATTTTTATGCCTTATGTAAAATGTATTCTATAATTCCATCATTTATCTTTTATTGAGAGAGAGAGAGAGAGAGAGAGAGAGAGAGAGAGAGAGAGAGAGAGAGAGAGAGAGAGACTTGACCAGATGCCACTTATTTTATGGAAAGCTTTAAGTTCTTGGTGAACTAATTTTTCATATATTCCTTGAGATTATGTGTACAATTTTTGCACTGCAAAATATACATGTTATCTGGGTATGTGATTTGTAATGACTTTATGTCAAACATTTCTTGGGGGAAAGTGGAAAATTTTCCTTTATCTCATAACTTCTACTCATTATTTCACTTACATAAGTTATTTTGGGGTTATTTTATGCCATTGTAAAGAGCAATCATTCAGCTGCAAACTGAAATAAATTGAGCAGTTATGTGTCTTTGAACAAAAAAAGGTATAAACAATTTTTGTGAAGTATCACATGGGTGACTGGCACTTTTCTTACGGAAAACACGACGCTACTTTGTCATTCATTTTTTCATATTTTCCTTGTTATAATTACAGCTTTTTGCATTGTATTAACTAGGTAATTTACCTGGGTGTGCTATGGACAAAAAACGAAGATGCCATTGCAATTACAGGTATTCCTCTACTTACCATGGGGTTAGGTTCCAAAAAACCCATCGTTTGTTGAAAAATGCCGTGGCTTTCGATTATGACTAGCCACACCAGGGTAATCAGTACCATCTATCATATAGTAGCCTAGCCTACACTACACGTATACTTTATCATATAAACATAGTAATTATTAGTATCAATAATTCTGCAGGTTCAATGCAGATAGACGCGATAAGTCAGTATAAGAGAAATTGAATAACAAACAAAGGCTAGCCTGCACTTTCGTATATCATATGCGTTAGCCTAACCTACATTACACTGTATTCTATTTTCACATAACACGTATTACTGTATACAAACATCAAAATATTGATATCTTTTTCTATGGATCTTTTTTAAAAGTTATGCTTTGCTACACTGTATCCGTTGTAAATATTCTTACATTGCTTTTTGCATTATAAATTCGATCATAGCGATCAAATGTTTTGGTTTGAGAATGCGATCACGCGGTCTTTATTTACTTGCATTGCTTGGTTCAGAGGGGCATTTCTTGCTTCTAGTTAAACGTAAATGAAGATGCACTATTTATAAAGGGACATATATATTTTTGTTATCACGAAGTGTTTTCTAGTTAAGTAATGAATCTTTAGATACTTTCTTTATAAGGGACATATATTTTTGTTATATGAAGTGTTTTTAAGTCGAAATATAACTTAAATATGTCTCGTTGTGAAATTAATTTAGCTATTTTTTTCGTTAATAGATGACGTTGACGGCATGTTTGTTTTGTGTAAAAAAAAAAAAATCACGATTCCAATCGCTGTTTTCTCTTGATTTCATCATCATACTACGAGCTTTTCGTATTGATCTTTTGCCAGCGTGAAAACAGCAGTAATATATGTTAGTTTGATTAAAATAACCAATTTTATTTGCGGTCGAGTTTACCCATGTTGCCAATGCCACGATAATTTTAGTCATTGTAACAGACATTCTTTTCTCAGCTTCAACTACAACTTGCAACAAATTTACTGTAGTATATTTCAACGCGATCTTTTTCTCCAAGCGGATAAGGGTATAGTGTAAAAATATATTAAAGTACCAGCGTCATTTTAACATAACTCACGGTAATTGTTTAACGTACAATCATTTGAAATACAAGCAAAACAGTTGTTATCCGATTCGTTTATTAGCAAAACAACAGTTTCTCATTCGAGTTGTTTATGGCTGTACACATTTCGCAAGAGTATAGGTTACTAACAATACTTTATCATTCTCTTACTTTCTTAGCAGATGGAATAAAGAGTGGAAAAAGAAGTTGGTCTATTGTAAGTTGGTCTCTCTTGCCTTCCTGATTGTATGGCAACTGTAGTGTGCGCTGTTGCCTGTGCCCATTTCGAAATTTAAATATTTTCTAGTATTTGTATTGTTGAAATTGATAATTGCTAACTCGATCACTCGTTGCACACTACCTGTATTTTACAAGCGCACAAAAATTACAAACGAGCACTGACCTATTTTAACTTCGAAACAGCGAATGAGGTCAGCTCATTGAATTAATGTACCTATTCAGCCTCTCGGACAGCGTCTCATACACTGCCTGATTATGCGTTGTTGCCTGCACTTCAGTCACCAGCAATTTAAATACATATTTTCAAAATATTGCCATTATTGACATTAATTGCCAACCCCATATTAAAGTGAATTATAAATGCGTCGAATTATCGTAACTCAGGCACTACCTGTAGTTTTTTCTTTTTGGGGGGAGAGGGGATGCAAAATTTTCTACGCCTCTTGTAATTTTTACTAATTATTTTACCTACATAATAATAGTTATTTAGGATCTTTTATGCCCATTGCACAGAATAAATGATAGCTGCAAAAATGAAACAAAATTTAGTGGTCTACCTTGAAAAAGGTATCAGAGATATGCGTCTTTGAACCAGTAAATGTACACATATTTTTGCTTACGCTAAAGTATAACTATTTTTCACCAACAGACATAATTGTTTGGAGTCATAGCGAAAATGGTACATACTCGTTTTGTCTCATACCACCCCACAAATATAATTTCAATAATGAATTCTCTTTATTGATGGGGGTTTCATCTAAATTTATCTGTACTCATGTATCTTTTGTACGTGATCTAATTTATTATGAATAACGACTATCATAATCCTTACTATATATATTATGGTATCAAGTATCCACAGACTGGCACTAGTGGTGTCAATGATAATTAGTTTATGATGCAATATCAATTGTGTGATCACCCAATTTTGCTATATTTTATATATATGTTCTATCACATTTACATTTTAGTGTAATTTTTATTTTACAAGTACTTTAAGCAGTTATATACTGTGGCTTGCCAAATGTCTGTGAAATAAGAGTGAACAAATGGATGTACAAGATCTGCATTACATACATGATCCTCCTGTGCATTTTATTTTGTCATTACTGACCTCCACTTCTACTTTTCTGTATCGACTATACTTAACTGAATTAAACTTTGCCGTTCGCGAGGTGCATGTAGTAGTAAGGTTGTACAAACGTTAAATTTGGTCCTAAACTGGCCCTAGGCCCCAGGTCAACATAAATCTGTAATTACTTGTATGTTTTTGTTTTTAATCTACAGTAAAACCTCTTCACCCTAGTAAGTGCAATTATCATACCCTTAAAATTTAAAAAAAAAAAAGAAAAAAAGAAGAAAAAACATGACAACCTTTTTTAGCATTTTCAAAAACCTTTACAGCTGCTCACCTTTGCCAGTAGTAATGCTAATAAAATGTACTAACAGTTATCAAGCAAATCTGTCCAAATTAGACCAAGAGGCCCAGTGGGAACAACAGATGGTTTTTGACATCTGAGCTTGTGAGTCTAACCAACTAGTCAAACCTTAGATGCTGCTTCACTTGAGTTCTGGTTCACCATTCAAAGCAGCTTCTCGGAATATAGGCAGAATTGGCTGAATTCCTGCTCAATGAATTAAAAAATTGTCTGTTAATAATCAGCAAAGTAGGACATACCTTCTTTCTGCATACATATAAGCTCTATTTATAGTGTTAATTACAAACCCTGTCTAATTCTGGTCTTACATAATTCAGTATTACCTTTTGGCAAGCAAAATCAAGCGTCTAACTGGTCCCCTTTAAGGTCTGATGCTGCCAAACTACAACCAGCCGACATCAGACACAAGTGCCCGCTGATCAGTTGGATCTAAACTCTGAAAGAATTGATCCATGTGTTATAGGAAGTAAAAATATGCAAAGCAATTAGTTTTCAAAGATTAATAATCTTTTAATATTAGGCCACATAAGAATCGTACCTTGGTCACAGCATTAAGGGTATTCATGATGTTTAAAGCATTTCTTCATCAGTGAGAGTGAATGGCTGAATAAGGCCACGCAAAAGCTGAGGCACATAATTACTGTAGTCTGCCCGGGTGTTAGAGCAGAATGCAAAGAGAATGGCAACTGCTGCTCTTGATACCCCTAAGTTATTGCTCCTGAAAAAAATCAAACAATTTTACTTGTTCACAACCAACAACAAAAATACAGTCACTGAATAAACAATATTTCATGACCAAGATTTTTTTTCTAGATTCTAATGATTTTTTCTGTTACTAAGCCTAAACATACCATAATTCCTTACAGAACCAATCTGCTTACAGCTAATAATATTTTTATAAAGTTTTTTTACTTATACTAAGTATTTACTATAATTCCTTACAGGTAACCTGCTTAAGAACTATTAAGGTTAAAGTTGAAGTAACTGCTATTGGTTGGATTATGTCTCAGAGTACTGTATTTGGTAGCATATAAATGCGCACAGCTTTGGGGGCAAACATTTTAAAGACAAGTACCCTTCTCTTGCCTGGTCTTCATAGCCCTCCCACTGGTGTGTTATTTTCAAGCTTACTTAGCGCACAGTATTCAAATAATAGTGTTTTAACATTAAGACCTGCATTTGTGGACATGGTGGGTCTGCCATTTTATGTTTTAAGCTGAATTGAATATCCTTTGCCTAAATTAATTATTCTGCATAGCCCAGCTTACCATTTGGTTTCCTCTCTGTGGTACATATTCATTCTATCCTGTGTATTTTAAACATCTATTAGGATAGATTTCAGTTTTTCAGTAGCTGTCTTAGTACAAGACTGTTTCACAGATACTTCCACTATACCATCTTTCTGGTTATCTGCAAGTAGAAATGAAGCAAGTGTCTCTCAAGAGCATTCCTGCTAATTTTGATGCTTTTATCTATCCTCAAGTCATATTCAACTACCCCAACAAACTATATAACCAACTCTTCAATTTATTACTTATACAGTAGCTTTCTGAACTCAATGACTTGCGACCATTCTGTAATGCTATATTTCTACTCTTTTCTGCAACCACCTACTTTATTCAAATCAAAGAAGCATTTCACTAAGGTATACTGTAATTGTTAATTTTTCAAATTACAGGTATTCATTATATATTCATTCTCTGAAAAACCTTAAGGTGCTTCAACATCAAAATAGACAATAACAAGTTTAATATCTCTTCTTTGAGTTATGAAATTCTATTACTTAAAAAGCAGTGGAATATTATCTTGAGCTGGACAACATGCATTAAATGCTCAAGAATAACTAGCATAAAGTATCTACACTGAAAAACATTCACATTGAAGTACCTACACTGAAAAACATTCACATTAAAGTATTTATGATCTCTTAAGCACAAGACTGAAACAAGTGAAAATAAAAACTAACTTTATGTCTGTCACCATAAGGGGAAATGCTAGTGTAAGAACATTTATTAATGGTGTAATATTCTTCATGTGGGAACAATGGTTATATCAGATGTTATTTTGCAACGCATGTAAGTCGAAGTTTAAATTTTAGATGTAATATGCTTGAATTGGTTGCCTTGGCCACTAATTTGAGTACTTTGCACATTAAAAACTATAGCTATAACCTTTAACTTTCTTGGACCATTCCATAATAATGCATTTAAATGCATTACAGTGCATATGCCATATCGTTCCTCATCATGGTCTCACTGCATTGCAGATTTTTAATTTATATCTAAATTTATAATATTGGATTTTTCACTGCTCCTGCGGGATTTCACGGTATTTATTATTTTATTTTTGTAGTAGATAAGCATTTTCAATCAAAATTTTTTATTTTCAAGACTAAATCATTTTTATAACAAAACAGCAAAAAATAAAAATATAGAATATAATATCTCACTCTCTCTCTAAATGAAATATAAATTGCATATATACACTTTTGTATAGCTATGCTCAAATCTGGCCTTTACGATTCTTTTATTCGTCCAGAATCTCACTCAATGTTGCCAAGCAATGTTAAACTTTTTTATTTTATTTTTGTGTGCTTTATGTTGACAAGCAGAATTCTAGCTAACACTATTTTCCTTATGGTTATATAAACAAGATGTGTTTCATGCATTGGTATAATTCATAATCTGTGTGATTTTAAGTTTTTTTTTATACATTGCTTAGCTCAAAGCAGTGTGATAAGGTTAGCGGTACCATCAATGACAGCGCGCTTAACATGCCACCCGGGCTAGTCAACGTAACTACCTCTGCAGCATTATAACAGTAGACCTACTAAGCTCAACAGTCTGTATTTCACATTGAATATGAATTACAACAAATTTTTTTTTATGTTGAAGTTTTGGGGCTGTGTTCCAAGCTGGCCTGTATGTCGCCAAAATGATTTATAGGACTAAAAAATAATCTAACACCCTCAGAGATATAATCTCTGTTACTAAAAAAATTTATTTGTAGAATTACCTGTTCTTTGAGGAATAAAAGATGATGATGATTTTAACTATGGAGGAAGAATGACATTTTATGATAAAATGATGTTTCATTATACTTACCCAAAACACTGTAAAACTTTTATCTCTTTAAAATCGACACGTCCGAGATATAAAGTGCCAAACTTTGTTTGGGGCGGCTGATACAATTGGCGGGGGCCAACCACGGATGCCGGTGGGAGTAGCGTGGCAGGGAACATGCCATAAGCCCAGGTCAGTTTCATTCTCGGTATACACAATTAGTGAAAACCTGAGATAGCGTCTCCCCTGCGGGGAGGAGGAGGCCTTTACGTTACAGTGTTTTGGTAAGTATAATGAAACATCATTTTATCATAAAAATGACATTTTTATAATAATGACTTATCAAATACTGTAAAGCTGATTCCACATTTAGGTGGAAGGGCAGGATGAGATACCAGTTATTGAAGGTTACACACACAGAAAAAAGAAAAAAAAAAGAAAGGAACAAACTCTAACCATGGGTATCTTGGGATCCCACGCAGCAAAGGGCAGAAGTCACCTTACCTGGTAGGCGGGCTTTTGCAGGGAGAGTGTGCTGGTTGAGCTCCATTACCTGCAGGAGCCTTGGGGCGTAAGCACTGCTAGCCACTCTGTCATAACAACCAGATGTCAGAAGTACACACGTGACTGAGACGAAAGTGACTTCCTTTTGCTCTTGCCACAAACAGTGAAAGCAACAGACTGGCTTGGGTCTACCGCTAACCTAAAAATAGTTAAATATATCCCCTTCCCTATACCTCGGCAACTCAACTAGAATGGAGAATTACTCCAGGTGAACTAGCGCCCCCGGCTTCCCAAATGCTTTCAGCGACCATAAAACCACAGGGGGCGGAGAGATAAGGAACTACCCCTAGTGTGTTCCCCTAAAACAAGCACTACCCGTCCCAGGGACCCCTAACGCAAACAGGTCTGATCTGCCGCCCAACTTCAACCTCCCTAAGGTAGTGAGCGCAAACACGACTTCCAACCTCCAGAAGGTGCTCTGTGTGATGACTTATTATGGCGAGGCCACTAGTACTATTGACGCCCTTCATTGAATGTGAGACTTGACTAGGCGTCGTCCTCTTACGTTGATGTGCCTGTGCGCCCCTAAGATGAGTTCATGTGAAGAAAGCCAGGGCATTCTTGGATAAAGGTCTGGTTGGATCTTTCACTGGAACACACAGGTTAGAGGAACGTCCTCTGATGCTGGCCGTTCTGGCCAGTAAGTTTGATAGCTCTAGCAGGGGCACAAAGCCTCCAATTCTGAGGCAGCCATGGGGAGAGGTTCTGAATGTTTAAAAGGACCAAGGCCTGGGTTGGAAGAGTTCGTTCTTGGCTAGAAAATTCCAAGTTTGACGAGCAAACACTTTACCTTGTGAAAAACCCTTCCTTGTCAATGGCTTGTATTTCACTAACCCTCTTTGCCGTTGCTAGGTAACCAGAAAAAGGGATTTCATAGTGAGGTCCTAAGAAAGATCTTCAAAGGTTCGTACCTTGGAGACGTGCTCACCTCAAAACCCCATCTAGAATTCCAAGCAGGGCAGGTTTTAGGGCCTTGGCTGTGTCTAAGGACTTGAGGAGGTCTGACAAGTCTCGGTTATTTGATAGGTCTAACCCTATGGTAGAAGGCGGAGGACAGCATAGCTCTGTAGCCCTTGATGGTTGATGGCATCAATTTTCTTGAATCCCATAGTAAATGAAAAAACCGGCAGGATTTGGAGTTATAGGCGTCCCGAAGAAGAGGAGATATTTTTTCTACACCAGCTCCTGAAGACTGTCACTTGGATTGGTATAACTTGTGAGGAGTCCTTCTACCTCGCAATAGCCTCTGCGGCCTTTTCTTGAAAAACCTCGCTCTGATGAGCTTCTGACAGTCTGAAGCCTGTCCCAGGCGAGTGGACAATCCTGGTGGAACTTCATTAGGTAGAGGTTGTCTGAAGCGACTACGAGGCCTCGGGAAGTCTATCAGGAGATCTGCAGGTCAGGAGTCACTCCTTCCTTGGCCAGAGCAGAGACAACGGATCAGCTCGACCTGCTGATGGAATTTTACTTTGTTATCACCTGCTGATGAGCCGAAGGAGGGAAGGCATAGGCAAACATAGATTCGTCCAGTCTAGGAGCATGGCATCCACCAGAGTGAGTCAGTGGGTCTGGAACTGGTGAGCAGAACACTGGGAGGCGATGGTTCTTGGAGTGAAAGTCTATTAGCAAATTGCCCACAGATTCCACAGATCTGGCACGCCTTGGGTGCAGGGTCCACTCCGTAGGGAGGGAGTCTGGTTCCGGCCCAGGTTGAGATTCGCCAGGCGTTCAGTTCCTGGAAACCGAGGGAACAGGGCTGCCCACTGTTGCTGTCCGCCCTGAAGAAGACGGCTTTGAACAGAGCGAAGGAATGGGTACCTCCTGTTTCGGATGTAGGCTAGAGCCGTCGAGTTGATCGTGAACAGCTACTAACTTGGCCTGAGGCGTGGGTAGAAATTCCTGGAAGGCGAGTGAATGGCCAACGGTTCCTTGACGATGATGGAGCTTCTTCTGTTGCGTCCGACCAAACTCCTGGCGTCCTGAGGTTGGCTAGATGTGCTCCCCGCAACATTGGGCCCGCGTCCTGAAAACATCTGCAGGGATGGTTGACTTGGGATGAGATCAGACCCTCCGAAAGCCTTTCGGCGGCCTCCACGAGATGCGCGGCGGCGTGGGAATGTTGAGAACCGTGGAGTCGTTTGAGTCCTTCTGTCCCAAAGTCCCTGAGGAAAAACTGTAAAGGTCTCATGTGCAGGCAGCTCGCATACAAATTATTCCGCTTGTGACAGAGTTCCCAGGAGAGCCATCCACTGGCCAGCGGAGCAACTGTCCAGGAAGAAATTTCTCCACTGCCTGAAGGCAGGAGGAGTGCCCCAGGAACAGAAAAGCCAGCTAGACTGTCAGTCATCCCCAAATAAAGAATCCTCTGTGAAAGACTAGCTCGACTTTCTGTGTTTATCAGAATCTAAGTCGAGCTAGCCTTGGGGTTCTATGAAGAGTCCTCCATGCAGCGGTCCTTGATGATGAGCGGAGTAGCCCAGTCGTCTGGGTACAAGGAGATCAGACTCCCGCCTCCAGGTGTAGCCAATGACCTGCTCGGGGCGAGAATCTGGTGAACACTTGCGGGGCTGTCGACAGGCGAAGCAGAGACGGAACTGGTAAACTCTGTCCTTGAAAACAAAGCGAAGATACCTCCTGGAGTCCTGATGTACTGGAATGTGGAAGTAGGCGTCTTCCATGTCGAGGGTCACCATCCAATCCCCCCGAGCTAGTGCCTGAAGAACTGAGCGGTTCATCTCCATGGAGAACTTGGTTTCCTGCGTGAGAGCACTTCGTCGAAACTGGTCTCCAACCCTGATGACTTGGGGACTACAAACAGGCGGTTGTGAACCTGGGGTTGACTGCGTCCTGCACTACTTCGATGACCCTTTCCTAGAGGGCCGGACTTCTGTCTCTAGGGCCGAAAGCTTGGCCCAGGCCTCTTGAGTATGCTGTCAAGGAAATGGGAGAGTGGAGAGGAGGAGGTTGGGCGAGCGGCAGACGGTAGCCTAGCTGGAGCACTTGCACCACCCACTGATCTGCACCTCTGTCTCTCCATTTCCTCCCAAAAAGAGGCTGGTCTGGCCCCCACAGCATGGAGGACAGGGATCCTGCTTACTGGTATGGCGACCTTGTGGCTTTGAGGAGGGCTGACCCCTGGGTTATGCGGGACCTGAGTAAGGTTTGGACCTGGGTTCTGAAAGCGGATGCCTGTTAAGAGGAATGCCGTCTTGGTCAAAGGCGCGGGGAGCAGGCCCCTCGGTCTTGTGAACATAGGCAGGATGTGTGGCCCTCTTATCCATGGCTGACAGGGCGTCTTTCACTACTGCTTCTGGGAAGAGGCCCTCCTTGTCAAAGTCTGAACATCAAAGAAACCGTTCTCTCACTTGAAGAGACAGCCTTAGACAGAGCGAGCCTGGTTCCCTCTTCTTCAGAGTGGCCATGAGTGAAGAGGGAGGAAATTTCGCCTGCATCATGGATAGTGATATCGGTGCAGGACAGGCCCGTGATTTTTCAAGGCACGTCTTCTGCGAGATTAGCCTGCTCCACCTGTTTGAAAACAGCTCCGGTAAGCCATTCGATAAAGCTGACAATCTCGGGCCAGAAGAGGTTCCTGGAAAAATGTTCTACGTCTAGGGCAGAAAAGAATGTCTTGGCTGCCTCGAATGAAATGCGTCTTGAGGGGTCCACCAGGGAGCCGAAGTCCCCCTGTGCTGAAATTGCGGATCCCAGTGAAGGCGAAGCTCCTGTGCTGTAATAATTTTGCCTCCTTTCCGACAGCTTTGAAGGAGGAGTGCGCATGACGACTTACCGGACCTCTTAGCTTCCAGCCACGCCTCTATCTCTTTTAATGCTTTCTTGGAGGCGGTGGAGAGTCACCAACTTGGGAAGTGAAGAGGCGGGACGCTGTTTTCCCAGGCCTTAGCGTAGAAGTGGAGAAGGCGGGGCTGTCGGCGTATTCTTGCGAAGTACGACTGCAGCAGAAAGCTGAGTAGAGCGTAATGTGAAGAGGCCCGATTCACCTGGGCCTCTTCACCAGAAGATTCGATTCGTGCCCAGACCGTCCAGGAGTTGAGGAAGGGGCGACTTCTCTATCCCCTCAGAATACCAAAGGACTGCGGACTACCTTTTCTATCTTCCTTCAACAAGATAGACTGCTGGGAGGCGGATGCAAGCAAAGGCGCGAACGCCGTGTGCAGGAGGAGAGTGAGGGCCGGGCCCTTGGCGGAGACTTCCTGGAGAGGCTAGGCCTCCTGACTGCACTAGGGGGACCTGGGAGGAAGCGTCTGAAATGTATCTTCTTGATCAGGATCCCACGCTGAGCAACCAGGTATAGGGCTGGATTTGTCCTTTTATTGAAGAGTTTAGTAACCCTAGGGCAGAATTATCTGAAGAGCGCCTCTTTGGGGCGAGAGGTCACAGTCCACTTGGAGTGGCGGAGTGGGGGGGATCCGAAGAGCTGGAATATGAAGAGACTGAAGATGAACTGCTGCTACTCTCACCTGAAAGAGACAACGGCAGGTAGTGCGCTTAGGCTGCGACCGCCTTGATGAAGTTTCTGGGGACACCATCCTACGATGTCGGCGATGGCGAGAAGATCGACGCGTCGATGGATCACTTTCACGTCTCCCTGAAGCTTTTCGACGCTTCGAAGGTGAGTCAAGCTTACTACTTCCGCCACTAGGACTAAGGCTTTCCTGTGCCTTAGAGGACGAGCCTGCTCGTGGGCAATAATTTCTGACCTTTTCGCCAGCGCCGGACTGTCTTCTAGCCTCAGAAGGCGAGCGGGACAGTTGCCTTTGCTCAAAAGACTCAGAAAAACGAGCAGACTCGCCTGAGAAAGCGCGTTTCAGCCACATTGTTATCTGCCACCAACACTGACGTCATCACTGACGCTTACGCCCGGACTACGGTGCGAGCGCACTAAACTTAAGACCAACTCCATGAAACCGTTCATTTGCGCTTCCATTTGATTTCTGAAAAGAATGAATTCTGATTTATCAGCCACGGGCTGGGCAACTACAAACATGCTGAGAAGCTGGTGAAGAAGGGAAATAAGAGGAGAGCAGCGGTGAGGAGGGTAGGAGAGGAGGAAGGAACAGCGGTGGGAGGTGGCATGATGCCACACGCCCGAAGAAGATGATAACTGCTTCCTTCACGGCAAAGCACCTGTCTATCTAACCAGCTTAACCTGATGGGAACTGTATGTTTGCCAAAACTCCTGACTCCATTCGCCCATTCACTGCATGTGTTCTCCTGGGAACTTGCTCTTGACCCCCTACATGCTGTACACCAAAAGAATGGCGATCGTATTTAAGTTTAACTAGTTTGGCGAACTTTCAAATTCCCTCGCGCCAAACTCTGGATCGAGAAGCTTGAATCCGACATAGCTACAATCCGGAGCTAGGCTAGTTAGATAAATAAACGAGTGAGTACTTCACCAAGGAGGCATACAACCCAGTGCCAAGCAGACAAAGGAACCCAAACAGTTTGAGGCAGGCGGGCGCGCGAGATGCGTTCCGTCGTCGAGAATAAGAGCGGCCTGGGTTTTATGGGTATGTCTCCTGCCACTACTGGCCTCCGGTGGGGTTGGGTCTCCACGCCAATTGTATCAAGTCCCAAACAAAGTTTGAAATTATAACTCGGGCGTGTCGATTTTAAAGAGATAAGCTTTTACAGTGTTTTTGGTAAGTCATTATAGTAAATGGCTAATGGTGGAAATATCTATTAGTATTAATGTCAAGGCCTATGGAGCACTTTTTTAACTGGCTTAAAATATTTTCTTAAAAGTTCTTCTGCTTGCTTTTGGTGTATAATTTATTCATTCATAAGGTAACTTGACGTGCAAGAATGTGCAGTAACTTCATATGCTTTCTGGCCAGAAATTGTTAATATTGAGATGTGTATGCTAAGTGTGAAGTAAAGAAGTCTAACACTAGTACCACGGCCTAGGAACAAAATCTTGGCTTTAACAAAACAATAATGGCATAGGCAAATAGTTGCTAATAAGCCATAATTTTTGAAGTGGTTAAGAAATATAATAACGTTATTTTATGAAAATCCAATTATTCCTCTAACAAATATAAATAAAAATGATTTCCAAGAAATTTCACTATTAAGCTGCTCATTGGCAGACCTATGTTACACTGGGTGGTGGTTCATGTCGCCCCACACTCTAATCGTTGTGTCATACACCTCCATTTACCCATTGATATCAGTGGAAGCATTCTACTTTGTATTTACTTATTACATTTTTTCAGTGTTGGCGTAAAAATCAAATGCAGAATTATTTCAAATTTATGGCTGCATTGGAAGCAATATCAATGTTGACAAATTTTTTGTATTTTTATTAACATTTGAACTGAAGTTGATGATGATTATTTTCTATCAAATACACATGGCGATGAGTAAACAAAAGTTTAATGTTTCATCAACTTTTTCTGAAATTCGGCTACGATATTTTCTTACAGTTTTGAAATATGAAAAAGTTGTCTTCTGAAACATACTATGGCCTTATTTTATGCAATAATCATGTTTTGCACTGAAATAATAGATAAATAGATATTTAGGTTGCAGTTAGTGAATTTTGAACAAATCCTATGCAGTCTCATGTAGCATCGGTTCTGAGCATGGCTGTGCCTATTCAAAATAATAATTCTATTAATAAATTTTCTTTTAGCCACTAAATTATTTTCCTAATTCTTTTTGGTAGTAGTGAGCAGCTTCAGTCATTGATTCTCTGAACATAAACATTACAAATGTGGACAATCATTTATTTTTTTATGCATATTTACGATGATAACAGATCAGAATAGTAATAGTATACTAAATGGATTCTGTAAATTGAGAATAACATATTAATGTATCTCATTAATATGAACATATGAAAATTAGTAAATCGCATTGTAACATGTACTACGCACAAGAATTTTATCACTGTTGATGCTATGTTCAAGTGAACTATTACTTAGGTTCAGGGCATATAAAATGTTTTAGAAGTGCATGGAAGTGTTTAGCAGTGTGGGAAAGTTGTAACAGTGTGAGAAAGGTTTATAGAGTGGGGAGGGTTTATAAAGCCTAAAAATATATACGTATACAGTAAATAATAAAATAAATATAAAGTTGCTGCTGTGCGGATTTTCGCCTGTTGGGGGGGGTTCTAGAACCTAACCTCCGCAATAGACAAGGGACAACTTTTATGAAATACCTTGGGTTCTAAAGCAAGAATACTTGAGAAAATTTAGAATAAAGTGAGAAAATAACATGATGGAAATCAGATTATTGGTAATTTTAAAGGGATCATTAACTGAAGTTCAAGGAAGGATAAATAATTTCAATATTATTTACTATCACATTTAGTTCAATTATTACTCACTTTGAATGCCAGAGTTCATCAACAATAGTATTGACTCCTGCTTCGCCTGTAACAATAGGACAACACCACGACAGTTTAGTGCCTCATCATATTCTGGTGTGCCAGCAGTATCACTAAGAGCTCCAAACAATCGTTGGTTAAGATCTTACTAAGATATTAATGATTGAGTATCACCAGCTACACAAGCCAGGATACACAGAGCTTGGTATTAACTGGTGGTGTAGTAAGCTAAAAAAATAATAAAAAAATTACACTTAAGATGGTAACACTTACTGAAAAATTCAGTTTTTACAAATTTTAGAGACAAACTGTCTGAAGTACCTCAATTAAATGCAGTGCTATTTGGAATAACCCTTAAATAACTGCGAATTTTGGTAAATGCGAAAAATTAAACAAATTTTGACACGAAAACAATTAATTTACCAAGATCTCAACTGAATGGTGTTTTACCATTAATAATAATGTTAATTAGCAAAATTACATTATAAAAATTAATTAGGCAACTTACTTGTGGCACCAGGTAAGGTAAAACAACACGACTCTTAATAGCCATGACCTGTTTCAAGCCATCTAAAGCATATTCCCTAGTTTCATCTTCATTTCCTAACTGATTCAGAAGGTGGGGTAAGATGTCTTCTAATGCTCTGAATCCTACAGTTGAATGCAATGAATCAAAGGTCTGAGCCGCAGCTTGCCGGACAGAAGACAAGGGGTCACACAGTGCTCGTCTGAAATTAACACCATGAGGAAGTTTGAGCAAACAATATAAGCTATTTTATTTCCAATCTCTCTCTCTATAATATATATATATATATATATATATATATATATATATATATATATATATATATATATATATATATATATACTATATATATATATATATATATATATATATATATATATATATAATCTATCTATCTATATCTATATCTATATCTATATCTATATCTATATATATATATATATATATAATGCACAGGGTTGTCTGAGGTTTGTTCTTATGTGTGTATTTTCAACAAGTATAACATCTTAAGACGATAACTGGACAGATTGAAAGTGTTGAAGAACTCAAGAAAATAAGCATTAATGAGATTACCTGACAGTTGGGACAGAAGTTATCAGCAAAACATAAACCATATCTTTGCTTGTTGAAGCCATGATTTGGAGAAAGCCCAATGCACACACCGTTCTCGTTGATCTGCTTCAGGGAACTCAAGCCTTTTCAAAGTGGGGATGATTTCTGGCAAACACATTCGCAACTCTGAACAAGGTCACCTAGGGTACGTGCTGCAACCTACAAAACAAATTAAATGTATGACACTTAGTCTTGTGGTTTGCTATGAAAGACTAATGCAATACAAAATCTAAGAATAAGTTGAAAGTAATTATTTTTCTGAAAATTTTTAACAAAACTCATTATCTGCACAGTTATATGCACTTTAGTCAAACTGCACCCAAGCAATGTCTAATTCAAATGACTGTTGGATATTCAGAAACAAGATTTCATCTGCTGATTGTCTATAGAAATCATTTTGCCTCTACAAATTTGAAGA
This sequence comes from Macrobrachium rosenbergii, assembly GCF_040412425.1. Classification (NCBI taxonomy): domain Eukaryota; kingdom Metazoa; phylum Arthropoda; class Malacostraca; order Decapoda; family Palaemonidae; genus Macrobrachium; species Macrobrachium rosenbergii. The sequence goes on along the minus strand of NC_089754.1, from coordinate 4,270,032 downwards.
TCATAGCTATGAACATTTTTCTGAAAAAATTCAAGAAACTTCAGGTTACATATAAGCATAACTTCTGAGTAATCTAACTGAACTTTGAAAAATCAATAACAACACCCTCTGCCCATAAACTTGACAAAATTGAGAGAAGCACATAATTTCATTATTAATTGTTCAAGAAAAGTGAATAAAAGAAAAGCTCAAAAATAAAGCAAAATACAATGAAAAAAGCAACAGACAAAAATCACTAGTGTAACAGCATGGGGAATGTAGTCTTTAATGGTTCATGACTAAATTATTGGAGTAGAGGTCAATCTGGCAGCAGAATTGATGGATGTACCACATATGAATAGTGCTCGCCTACAACAGGAAGCTCTTTTTCCTTTAAAAATTTTTGTCTGTAATAATTTTTGTGACAAATGGGCATTACAATTGAGACATGTCGTTCTCTTCTTCAGAGTCCCATCACCAAGTTTAGATGACTGCTGATTGGTTATAGTCTATGAAACTAATAATGATCTTTAACATACTTATTTAAAGCTTTCATTAAGGATGTTGAGGGTACAATGGGAATTCTTTGTCTTTATTCTTGATCCAGCTGGAAGTATACTTGCCATAAGAGATTTCAAATGTTGGTTACCCAATATGATCTAGTACTGACTGACAGGTGAAAATCACCACAATTTTTCTTGAGATAGTAACAAAAACATTTTAGTACACAACTTTCAAGCATTTTCACAAACAGCTGAATGCATGTCCTCCCACCTTTATTACTAAAAGCTCTTGTATCAAACTTGACAAACTTGAAAAAATCTTACACACGAAAATAGAACAATACTAGAATCACAGCATGAAAGATATTTTGCTACATTCATCTATTATTTCTTGTAATGTCAATATTATAATTTAAAACAAATAGTAACAATTACATTCATTGTAAACAAACAACTGAATTAAAAAATCTTACACTACAATGCAAAATTTCTAGTGGTTGAGATGGGAGATATAAGGTTTTGGTTTGTATACCTAAGGAAATTTCTTATTACCGTATTTCCTCAATTACTGTATCTGCATATGCACTGTTTGCGACTTGGCAGTAACGACATTTAACCCAGCCCCCAAAATCTACATGGATGTATACAAACATAAAAATGGTTACAGTATAAAGCCTTTTGGTTTTCAATGCTGCAAGGGGTGGAAAATCCAAAGGAAATGCTGTTAAAAGTTCATACAGCCTACTAAGTGAGGGGTATTTTGGAGGGATAGACAAGGGTACAGGTACAGTGGACCCCAGCTAGATCGCTGTTCAGTAGTTACGGGCTCAGTTAGTTGCGGTTTTTACTGTGGAACATATCTCCAAAATTATCGCAGAAAATACATTAATCTGCAGATTTTTTTGTAGAGCAATATTCTCTAATTTTTCTATTTTCTTTTCATTTTCATGACTAAATGCATTTTTATGATAAAATAATTTACTATTTTTCAAATAGTATTAACATAAACAGCAAAATAGCAATAAAATGTTTAAAGTAAAATCCCTCAAAATCACAAAACAGCTGTTTCCCCAATATATACATATCTCAGTTCAACCACCCCCTCTCTCTTTCTATGTACATATCCTTTAATGAAAAAACAGCCAAATATCAATAAAATGTTATTTCACTTACAGAATCCATTTAAACTGTATTATTATACAATCATTATACAGGCAGTCCCCAGTTTATGATGAGAGTTCCGTTTTTACGCCGAGTCGTAAACTGAAAATCGTCATAAACCCAAAATTCGTTGAAAATTGTCAAAAATCCCAAGAAAACCTTACTTTTAATGCTTTGGGAGTATTGAAAATGTAAACTGCATTTTTATTGAGTTTTTCATAAAAAAAAACCAAATTTTAATTATTCTGCCGTTTTGGAGCCATATTTCTTTCGTCAGATCAACGTGTGACGCATCGTAACCCCGGAACGTGTCATAAACTGGGAAATAACTTCTGATGCATATATTTGAAAAGCGTCGTAAACCGGGGACTGCCTGTACTGTATTATTATACTATATTATTATGTGTATAAAAGAAACCGATGGTCCTGACATTTATAATTGTTTTATTGATGTAAACATATCTCAGTTTCTCTCTCTCTCTCCATTACGACGCGCTATTGGCTCGAAGGGATGAAAGTTGCTAATCACACAGCAAGGTACCAGCTTTCCCAGTTGCTGACTGGCTTGTAGCTCGGGTGCTTTGTGTAAGTACTGTCACTGTAGTTGAGCCAAACGAAAGTGGCGCATGAGAGAAGGTCTCCGTCGTATCGACATAAAAAAATTTCGGGCATCAGACCTTAAAGACAGCTCAGTGAGGATATGAGCGAACAATCTGACCAGCTTACTACCTGCGGATTAACTGATTTAGCGTGTCAGACAAAAAAAATAATAATAATAATAATCTTGTTCTTGTCTGAGAGGGGTTAATACCTAAATCTTAACCTTTAAACTCTTTTAGTTATTTCCTTTCTTTATGCTGGAATTATTTGCAGTCACTTATAAAGTTTTAATACATTTCTCTTCGCTCATGACAAGCCAGTTTTCTCTCTCTCTCTCTTAAGAAATATCTCATTCTTCAGCGTCATAACTTTGAAGGTGTCAGTTACCTTCAAATTTTGTTATATCCACAATTTTGAAGTAAACCATGCAATTATTTCAATGCCTTTGTAGATTTTCATATTTTACATTTTTTGTATTTTCATGCCATAATAAGAAAGGGTAAGAATGTGCAGAATATGAACAATATGAACAAATAAGTACTTTATTATAAAGGGAAAATGGACTCAGTATGTACAGCAAATACATTCTATGGAAAGAATTTTTGTGTGTGCATATTACATATATACAATGTACGGAAAGAATTTTTATGTGTGGATATTAAGTATGTACAGTAAATACAATCTAAGGAAATTTTTTATAGGTGCATATCATACAAAAAACAAAACGTACATCTCATCCTCCTCCTCCTCATCGCCATCATCATCATCATCGTCACCCAAGGAAGCTATATTAATTATGAAGGACTCGAATAAGTGTTCTGCAGCATCGTCTCCTTCCTTCAGAATCTTCTATTTGTGCATTGTGAGCCTGCTTTACAGCATGGTTCCAATTTTCTTTTGTCACTTGCTGAAAAGTTCCTTGCAGTAAGGGCTTCAAGTTGGCCATTTTGGAAATCATTTCTCTTGGCAACATAATTTTTAACCTGCCCCCAAATTAATTCAATAGGGTTGTACTGGCAGTGATAATGTGGCAGCCCAACGACCTGGTGATGAATTTCACGGGCCAGTTTGTCTATAACGTAATCCTTTCCTGTCTGAGAAGAATGCAACTCGACCATTTCCAGAAGCTCACATTTTTGCAAATCGTCATTTGCATTTTCTCCTTTATTGATCAGCCACTCCTTTATTACCTGTTTTCTATCCGAAATCGTCGGTGCTTTATCAATGCGTTATCCATTATGATAACAGATGAGGGCAGGATGTTAGGTAACAGCGGGGATTTAAACCACTCTTCAAACACTTTGCTGTTCATTTGATTATGGTAATCGCCATCGTTGGTTGCCTTGAAAATTAATTCTGCATTCAGCACAAAACCTTCTTTACTACCGACATGCAGGACTATCAGTCTCAGCCCCTTTGCCAGTAGGGCAAAGGGGGTTAAGCTTCCTATTGCTTTTTCCTGTCTTTGGTTGTCCAGCACTTTGTAACAGTATAGTTCTGATTTAACCAAGTCTCATCCAGGTATATGATAGGCTTATTTTCATTTTCTTGTATCTTCCTTTTACACGTAAAAACTTCGTCCTTGCAGCAGACACATCACTTCTCTCCAGTAGACTTTTCTGCCATTCACTCTTCCAAAATAAAATCTGATTTCATGCAGGATCTTTCTAAAGGGATTCGACAACCCATAAATTCAATGTCTTTGTGGGCTTGTTCCAAAACTGTAGTAACATATCTGGCAGCTCTTTTCTAGCATAGAATCTGATCACAATTTGACGTAACGCACACTTGTTAAAATCATCCACATTGGTCACTGGTCGAGGACGACTTCTCTTCTTATTTCTGAATATACAGTGTCTAAATTCAGTTTCGGAATCATTTCCTTCCTTAATGATTCTGTTAATGGTCCATTTAGGAACTGTTTTTGCTTCACTCGTTCCATCACAAACTTTCGCCACATCGATCAAAGGGGCATTGTATTTCTTTTCTTTAGTAAAATATCTGTGAACGTTATGCACGATTTCCCTGGCTGGAGTGGGGCGAAAGCACTTTGTAGCAGTTGCCATTACGAATGATGTCGATTGACTTTTTGTACTTAGCAGAAATGCTGCTTTATATAGGGAGAGATGAAATGCCAAACAAAAACAAGGTTTGTTTGACAGGACTTTTATGGCTTTTTAATGACACCACTGGAATCCTAATCTTGTAAGCCGAAAATCCGTTCCTTAAGATATGGATGGATGGATTATGGGATTTAAGGCAAAGTTCTAGCATTAGGACCTATAAAGGCCAATCAGTGCTAAAATGAAACATGAGTAAAAGAAATTATGTCATGAATGATAATGAATTAATGTATGGCAGTATATACATACATACATTCATGAAGCTGCAAATGTTGTTTAATTTTAAATTCACGCTACCTCAGGAATATCTCCAATGGAGAATGATCACCGAAGGGGAATTTATAATGATAAATGGATCGGTACTGCCGGTCTCGATCCCACAACACAGTTTCCTTCCAATAACTCCAATCGACGGTCTACCCACTGAATGAGACCTGGCAGACGATCCATTTATCACTTATAAATTCCCCTCGGTGATCATTCCCCATCAGGATATTCCCAAGGTAGTGTGAATTTGATATTAAACAACATTTGTAGCTTCATGAATGTATATATAAATCACAGTGTGATAAAAATTTCATATAGATATATATATATATATATATATATATATATATATATATATATATATATATATATATATATA
>NC_089754.1:4242520-4262520 GCF_040412425.1 Macrobrachium rosenbergii | reverse complement strand
TCATAGACGTTTGTATGCTGAATGCGTATAACCTGTACAAATTCCATACAAAACAGTCAATTTCTCTGCGCTACTTTTCACTCAACGTGTGTAAACAGCTCTTGACGAAATATGGCCAATTCAGAGAACAGCCAAGGAAAATTTGTCGAGCAACCAGAAACGTCTCGTCTGGCACCCAGACAATGGTGCCAGTTTTTTGGACCGCCTTCCTGAAACCCAAAGGGAAAACTGAGCCAGAGGACCTGCCACGTATGTGCTAACACAAAAAGAACATTGAGGAAAGACGGAGAAGTTGGTCACAACCTGGTGCCCAACATGTGGCGTCAGTCTATGTTTGCCATGCTTAAAAAATATACCACAGCTACAATGAATTCTAGAGAGAGAGAGAGAGAGAGAGAGAGAGAGAGAGAGAGAGAGAGAGAGAGAGAGAGAAAGAGAGTAAAATACAAGTAAAATACATGTTATCATAACTTTTTATTTCAAGTAAACTTTGTTTTTTATTTACCTGGTAATTCACTTTTTCTTTTATGGGTATATTATTCACTTGACAGTCTTTTATATGAGAGAGAGAGAGAGAGAGAGAGAGAGAGAGAGAGAGAGAGAGAGAGAGAGAGAGAGAGAGAGAGAGATGGATAGCTTTTCATTGAGTCGAGAAATGTGTTGGCATACATTGACGATATATATTTCAATTTCATGGCATTTTACGGGTATAACTTGATGGGTATTGTTCACTTTCAATAACTTTTACTTTACATTACGGGTTTTCATATTACATTACAGATTCTTTCATAAATACTAATATTTTTCATACGATAAGGGCAGAAATATAAGGCTTTCGATAACTTTTTCCTGAGTATTACTTTTTATATACTTTTTTTACATTTATGGGTATGTTTCATTTTCATTGCATTTCCAGGTAATAATTTATAATTTTTTTATTTCAAGTAAACTTTGTTTTACATTTACATTATTCACTTGACAGTCTTTTATGAGAGAGAGAGAGAGAGAGAGAGAGATTTTCAGAGAGAGAGAGCTTTCGTGAGTCGAGAAATGTGTTGGCATACATTGATGATATATATTTCAATTTCTTGGCATTTTATGGGTATAACTGATAGGTATTGTTCACTTTCAATAACTTTTACTTTACATTACGGGTTTCATATTACATTCGGGTCTTTCATAAATACTAATATTTTTCATACGATATGGGCAGAAATATAAGGCTTTCGATAACTTTTTCCAGTATTACTTTTTATATACTTTTTTACATTTATGGGTATGTTTCATTTTCATTGCATTTTACTGGGTAATAACTTTTACATGTAAATAACTTTTATTGTATTATATTTGTTGTATACAAGTGCAAACTTTTAGAATTCATTATTTCGCGTGTATTGTTTGTTAGCGTGTAAATGAAAAGGCCCGCGCCGAGATAGCCAATTCTTTTCAGTCAGCTGTCTCGCTCATCCATCTTATAGCACTTTTTATAATCAACTCGCTCTGGTAAGTACAAAAATTTTTTTTAATTTTTTTTTTTTGTTCCACGTTCATGTGCATGCTATTACCTTTCCATAGATATGTATTTTTCTCCAATTTGCAATAGTCAATTTTAGCCCGGTCTCAGATGTTACATAAGCGTATTTTAGCCCGGATTGTGAGGGTTAAGTGTCCATGTGTCAGCGGTATGGCCCTATTCAAAGACGCGTCAGAATTACTTGTGTGTCTCTCTCTCTGATATGACAAACTCCATTTTCGAACACTGGATTTTATTTGTTTTAATTAATTATTTTCAGGTTCTTCATTCCATATATTTTGCCATTTACTTACAATGATTGTTTTTATATATCTTTCTTAGTAACTAATAGGAATGTTTACATTTGCTCTTGTCATGTGGACCGCTTCTTTAGCTGCTTTATCAGCCTCTTCATTTCCTTTACTCCCTACATGGGCAGGGATCCAGCATATTTCAATATTTTTTCCCATTATTATACAATTTATGGAGTGAAAACTTAATTTGTTGTACAAAATTATTTTTCTTATTATATTATACCTTTGAATGGCTTCCACAGCACTTCTGGAGTCGCCATAAATCACAAAATTATTACATGAAGTTTCTTTAATTGTTTTTATGGCTGATGCTATTGCACATAACTCAGCTGTGAATACTGAGGCATTATCTGGTAGAGGGAGCTGATACGCTTGTCTTGGGATGCTGCAGCATATCCCACTCCGTATTGTGACTTAGATCCGTCAGTATATATTGCATAATGTAGACCTTTTCGGATTATATGTTCTACTGTCTGTTGTCTATGGTGTTCTGGGGTATGTGAATAACTTTTTTATACATATTTTAAGTGTGTACAAATTCTCATTTTATTCACTGTCAAAGGAGGAGGTAATTTTAATATTAAAGGTACAGTAAACCACCCGTATTCGCAGGGAATGCGTACCACACACCCCCTTGAATAGCTAAAACCCGCGAATATTATACTGAGAACCCTTCTAAAAACACTTAGAACTGCCCATTTAGATAGTTCAAACACACTAAAAATGCTTATACAGGTATTATCTTACTTATGATTGGCGTTAGGTTCCAAAAATACCCTTCGTTTGTTGGAAAAAACATATCTTGAATATAGCCTAGCCCTACACTAGGGTATTCAGTACCATGTATACATATATGGTAGCCTAGCCTACACTATAAAGTATACTCTATACATACACAGTATAATAATTACTAATATCAGCTAATTCTGGAGGTTCATGCAGTGAGACTTATGATAATTCAATACAAAGAGAAACTGAATAACAAACAAGAATTAGCTTAGCCTGCACTATGGTATATTGTATACATATACAGTAGCCTAGCCTACATTATACTGTACTCTATATTCACATACTATCGTATTATACAAACATTAAAATAATGAATACGCATCTTTTCCATCGATCCTTTAAAATGTTATGTCTTAATTCACTGTATCTAATAATATTGTATATATTCTTATATTGCTTTTGTATTATAAACTGCGATCATAGCGATCAATGTTTTGGTTTGGAAATCGATCACACGGTAAGTTTATTTCATCGTATGTAACTCAGCTCAGGGAGCTTTCTTGCTTCTAGTTAATATAAAGGAATCTCTAGATACTTTATTTATATGGGGTAAGGTTATTTTTGTTATACGAAAGTGTTTTTAAGTCGAAATATAACAAATCGTCTCATTGTGAAATTAATTTAACTATTTTTTCCTTCATAGTTGATGTTGGCCATTTGGGGGCATTCGCTTCGTGTAAAAAAAATCAAGATTCCATTCGCTATTCACTTGATTTCATCATAATACGAGCTTTACGTGTTTATCATTTATCGGCGTAAAAATAGCAGTAATGTGTTCTTTCATGCCCAGTAGTTTTGATTAAAATACTTTCTCTCCAATTTTAATTACATTACGAGTTTCATCCGTGTTGCCAATGCACGATATTTATAGTCATTAGCAACTTGAACACTTGTTTTCTCAGCTTCAGCTACAACTTGCAGCTTACATTTAGCAGTATATTTCTTTGCCGCACTTTTATCCATACCGAGTAAGGGTAATAATGTAAAAATATATCAGTCCTGTTCAATTTAACTTCATTTGTACCATAACTCCGGTAATTATTACCGTACGATGGTTAAAATACAAGCAAACCGGCTGTTGTTATCCGATTCGGTGATAAGCAAAACAACAGTTTCTCGTTCGGTTGTTTATAGCTGTACGCATTTACGCAAGAGTATAAAGTTACTAACAATAATTTTATCATTCTCTTTTACCTTTTTAACTAGAAGATGGGATAAAGAGGTGGAGGAAAAGAAGGTGGTCTATTGTAATTTGGTCTCTCTCAGTCTGATTGTACACTGCTGTCTGCGCCATTTAAAAATATTTTCTAAATAGTCATATCTGTATTAATTGCTTACCCCATTGCAAAATTGAATTATTGTAAGGCAAATTATTGTAACCAGAGCACTACCCGAGTATTTAAATAGTTTTATCACAAAAATTGCATTTAGTCATGAAAATGAGATGAAAATACAGTAATTAGTGAATATTTCTCAGTGAACAATACTGTGAATGGGCGAATTTTCAGCAAATAATGGGTATACATGTTCCATAGAGAAATCTTACGAATAGATGAGTCTGCAAATTGTGAGACCTCGAATACAGGGGGTTTACTGTACTCGTATTTGTATATTTATATTTAGTGACTCAATCTTCTAGCTCTAATTAGGAAAGGAGGTGGATGATTGTTTATGAACACATCTCTTAATCCAAATAATTTTCTGGCTGGAGAATCATTTGTCTGAATTCTCAGAGCACTCTTCATTGTTACTAGCTCTCTATGAAGAGAGAGAGAGAGGTAGTTCACCACATTCAACTTGTAAAGATGCTGGTAATGATCAAAAAGCTCCTGAACATATTCTAAGGCCCTTATTATGAACGGGGTCCAACATTTTCTGAGTTGCGTCTGATGCCGAGCCATATATTTCGCTTCCATAATCAATGATAGACAGTACTGTTGCCTTATACAGTACAGTAAGGGTATGTCTATCGGCTCCCCAAGTAGTGTTCGATAGTTTTTTAATTAGGTTTAATGCTCTTTTACATTTTGATTTCATGTATGTTAAATGGGCTTTCCAGTTCAAGTGAGTGTCGAATACTAATCCCAAAAATTTTGCTGTTTGGCCAATCGGTATGGAATGATTTCTTTTTTTTAAATCTATTGCTTCACCTTTTTTCCACTTTTTATTTTTATAAAACATCACTGCTTGAGTCTTTTGTATAGAAAATTTAAAGTCTACAGATGAGGCCCATTTACCTATTTTTATTACAGTTTTATTAATGATTCGTTCTGCATGTTTTATGCGAGATGCTGAATAATATATGGCAAAATCATTCATATACAAGTTACTTTTAATTCCATTAGGTAGATCATTACTGATATCATTCATTGCTGAAGTAAACAGTGTGCCATTAAGGATGCTTCCTTGTGGAACACCATTTTCAAGTGGAAATGTACTTGACAATACCTCATCTATTCTCACTTGAAAAGTGTGAATTGTCAAACAGTTTTGGATAAATCTAGGTAAATGTCCACGGATGCTGTTTTTATGTAACGTTTTTAATACTGCATATCTCCATGTTGTACCATACGCCTTTTCGATGTCAAAAAAGACAGCTATAGTAATTTGTTTTCATTCAAATCCTCTTTGTATGTGATCTTCCAAGTTAGACAGGGAATCCAGTGTAGATCTGTTACATTGTGACCCAAATTGAGTGGGAGTAAAAATTTTATCTTCTCAAAGGTGCTATGTTAGTGACAGGGAATAATTATAGCTTACACCATTCAATAAATTTTGAAGCCATAAGTGGTTATAAAACTCTAATAAGTATGTCTTTTCCAAAGGTGCTAAATGGCAGATAATTTCAAAACAAATACTGTCACCTCCAGGGGCAGATTTATTGCTGTTCAACAGAGCAAATTCATACTCTTCCATATTAAATTTTCTATCTATTATAATATATATCTTCTATTGTTTCAAAATTTACTGTTATTAATTCTATACTATTTTTCCTTGTACGGAAATGGTCATTTAAATTTTTGTTGCTACCTGCTTTTGCTAAATTTTCACCTATTACATTACTTATTTCTTTAGGATCAAGTATTCTTTTCCTATCTTTTATTATGGCATGCCTAGGTGGTTTAACATGGGTACCATTTATTTTCCTGAATTTTTCCCATACTTTTTGTATGGGAGTATTATTCGAGAGATCTGATGCATATTTTCTCTGTGAAATGATTCTTCCTTGAATTTCTTCTCTCTTAAATTTTGCAGATATTTTGTTATATAGAGGTTTCAATGTATCAGTTTCTAATAATAATATAGTCAGCTTTTGTAAGGTTCCTTCTAATATCGGTAATGTTTTGTTTATTTTACTGAATTTTCTATCCAAATTATCTAATCGTCTTCCAACTTGGTGTTTTAATTTTATTAATTCTGTTTGTTTTTCCGACAGCCATGGGACTTTGTGTTTTGTTGGTTGATATTTGGATTTGGTATTGCTTTATCAGCAGCATTTGTAATGAAATCAACAAGAAATTTATTTGTTTTATTATGGTCTTTTAAATATTCAAATGGTGGGATATTCCTAGTGTGGAATTGATATTGCTCCTAATCTGCTTTATAAATGTTATATTGAGGGACATGCTTTGGGATTATTTTGGAATAATGAAATTAATATTGGGAAATGATCACTTACATGTAAGTCATCAACTGTATTCCAATCCAATCTGCCTACTATGTTTCTTGTACAAAGAGTTAGGTCGATTGAGGAAAATGTTCCCAGTCCCACATCGGGTTGTGGGCATTAAAATCACCAACTATTAATATAGGTTCCTTGGCATTATTAAGTAATTCTTTGAGTTTGTCAGTCATAATTTTTATTAGATTGATTGTATAAATTATGAATTACATAATTATTGTTTTTTATTTGTATTCTAATACTCAATGTTTGCAGATCAGTGAAGTTTACAGGTACTTTGTCATAACATACTTTTGTACTGATAACTTGGAATTCTGAATATTCTAAGTGTTAATTAAAATAACTAAAGAGAGAGAGAGAGAGAGAGAACCTTTCCATTGTTAGACATTGATAGTTAGAGAGAGAGGGAGAGAGATTTAGAAGAAACAAACAGAGAGAGAGAGAGAGAGAATTTCAAAACATTTCCTGTGTTTTGGCTATACCGTGATGACAAGGCCAGAAGTTGGGAACGCTTAGTCAACCTGGAAATCACAAAGCGATTTGTAAACTCGTGCTAGAAAAGTGAAACCTGTGTTGTGATTACAAAAGCCAAACTTGGGTACATGTTATGATTATGTCGTGGTTGCAAAGCTATTATGCCTGTACTTAATCGAGTTGAAAATCACGAGGACTTCATAACAAAATGCATGGTGGCCTCAACTGGAGAAACAGCCACCGGAACCGACAGTTTCCGGTGACATCAAAGCACCTCCTTTTGAAGGCGGTGCATTTTCCAAAATCCACCTAAAAATGGGCCGTCTTTAGACAACTTCAACCAATTAAACATCTACCAAGGCGGGACAAAAGTTTCTGCCTTCAATGGGTGGGACAGTCGACTTCCAGACATCCTTATGAAGTCCAGTTTTGAGAGAGAGCAGACGAGAAGGAACAGGAGAGCAGACAGAAAAGAGAAGGTAGCAGAAGCAGCAGAAAGGAGGTTGAAGGAGAAGAAAAGGCTCACTTTTGACTCTCCTGTAATCTTGCACTGCAATTCATTTTGTAAACCTACTGTAACTTTATTATTAGTATTAATGAAGAAAGAAAAACTAAATAACATCTGGGAAAACTACGCTACTGCATAACAAAAGTTAGAAAGATCAACATCTATAAAGAAGTAATCTTCTTAAACGAATAGCAGACGTAAACAGAAGGCAAGAATAATAAAAAGAACACTACATAAATGGTGCCAGCTGAAGTGGATCTGAAGAGAAGACAAAAAAGTGCAAATGTGAAGGACGCATACCAGATTTTTCATAACGAGGCATAACAAGTGACAAAGTAAACCAAAACGACTGCGAGCGACAAAACAAGTGTCCAATAAAACCCACAACTTTTTGTGAACGACTGAACGTTTAAAAGTGAATGAACGTCTGAACGTCTACAGGCGGATGTAGTGTCTACAGAGATCGGTATCCTGAGCGTATACAGCAAAAGCAGTGACCGTCAGCAGCAGTGAACGTCTTCAACAAGAGCAGTGAGCGTCTCCAGTGAGTCGTATCCTAAGCAATTACAAGCGAACGCTACAACGAAATTGTGTTGGTTGCAAAAGTGATAAAAAGACAGCAGTTAACAGGACCACAACAGATTTAAGACTGGAGGAGGGCAACAGAAAATACATGAGTTGGAAAATTAATTCTCTCAAAAATTCTCTCTCTCAGTGAGTGTATTTTTTTTTAAATAATCTCTCTCAAAAGGTATAAGACTTATATGATTATCTCTCTCAAAAAGTATATCATTTATGGTTCTCTCTCAAAAATTTTTTTATCTTGATTTTTTTTTTGAGGTTTGGTAGATAGAAATTTTTATTAACATACCATGATTTTTATGATGCATTTTTGTTTATGATGCATTTTTGAATACTGTTGTGCATTTGGGTATAGATTTTCATATGATTCAAGAATACCATTGTAATGCAGAATTTGTTTAATGAACTGAGGGATACAATTAGAAATATTCTTATCATTTAAGACAAACAAGTTAGACAAAGTTGAACTCCAGTGCCAAGTCCACAAGTATCATTAACTCAAGGAAGTACTAACACAAGTAGCAATAACAATAACACTAGCCAATACTAACATGTTTCATTTTAGATCAATGGTGCAAGCAGTGATCATTACACAAGCCACACGATTCTGTGGAAGAGTGAAAGTTCCAAATCCTGACAAAAATAGGTTAGAATCATACTCTGTGAACCAATGGTTAGCGGACACAGACAGTCGTATTTCTACAAATACAATAACATATGAAAGAGCAAAGATTAACGAAGCCTTGCTTTTCGTTAGTTCAGAAGGGTGATGCACACAGAACTTTAAATTCAGTTAGATTCAGCAACATAACCACATACGCTGAATTTAAAAGAATCTGTTTATCAATTTGGGAACCAGTGAGTCAAAGTGATGCCATATATAATATTATTAAATTCCTCAATCAACATTACGACGGGGAATCAATAGCAAATCTTCACACTGATATCGAAGAAGCAACGCACAAAGTGATAAAAGACTTAGGAAAAACAAATACTACCATAGGAGATAAGAATGCTTTTGGTGATGGAGAAACTGATTTAGTCAGTTTGAGATATGGTTAAATTATTTGTCATTTGGCACAATGTATAATGCACTTGGAGAAAAAGAAAAGAAAGCGTTCAAGAAAGCTAAGATTGACCCTGTGAGTGATAGCCTTACAGCTTTAATAGCAATGAGACAAGAAATCCAGAAGAAAGAGATTTTTCTAAGGAATTTGTAGAGGTAAAAGAAACACAAAATGAAAGGAAGGGCAGATCTACCAGTGAGTTATATAAAAGATTCCAGACAAGAAGGGAATAGACAAACTTCCTTTCAAGGGAACTATGCACAAAATACTAGGAAGAAAGTGGAATCCAAACCAGAAAGGAAGACAAAATCAACCGAGGCATGGACCATTCCACGGTCCACCCATGAGACATCATAATGGTCAATATCCAAACACAAATAATTCAAAACACGACCATTCAGCTCAAGGAGCTAGACCAAAAATAACGTGAAAACTGGAGTTATACAAATCATTCTTCTAATGAATGCAGAAAGCCTAAAATCTGTGCAGTTTGCAAAAAGATCGGGCATTTAACTAAATACTGTTGGTTCAATAATAAGGAAGCCAATAAAGAGACTGTAGAGATAAGTAACAGTCGCCCAAAAATAAATAAATCAGCTAACCAGTGACAATTAACCCCTCTACAGAGAAAAGAAAGTGAATCACTTCAAGGAGATGAAAGAGAAAAAGGAGAAACAGTTACAATGGGAAATGAAGGTTCATCCGCATTTTCCTATTTACATAGCAAAGAAGTAATATTTTCCATGAAAGAGGAAGGAATAAATAGAAAGGATCTGCCTATTGTAAAAATTCCAATAAATGGAAAGACTTGTACAGTACTCATTGATTCAGGTAGTACTGTAAATATAATTGATAAAATAACTTTAACCAGATATTTAGGCATTGCAGAAACTCAGATTCAGAGTCAAAGTAGAGTAATAAAAGGAGTAGCAGGGAAACAGATTAAAAGTCTAGGGAATGTGAACTTAGAAATTGAGATTCTGTCACATAGATTTATTGAAAGATTTCTAGCTTTGGAAGATAGATTTTTCCCCGCACAAGTATTGTTCTCATTTAAGTTAATGAGGAGATGTGGATTGATATCAGACTGTAGTGAAGGAAAGATTAGCCTGAAACAAGATAATCAGAAGAGCATATGTTTTATGCTTAACGAAGAAAAGTTTCACTTGGCCAAATCTGATCAGTTTGTCTGAGACATGTGAGACAAACATACAGAAAGAGACAGATAAGTAACCAGAACAAGCAAGATAAAATGGAAACAAATAAAAAAGAAGAATTCCCACAATCACAGAATACAGAATTGTTGAGAAGTGCACATCTCAACAATACACATATAGATGATATATACTCCAATATCAATAATTACTCAGATATGAATAATGGTGATCACCAAAACACTGAATCTAACGAAAATCAAGGCACCTATACTTATAATTGCAGCAATGTAGTAATGAATTGTGAAAGTGAAGGAAAAATACTAAATGAAGTATTGCTCTTAGATAAAATAAATAAATCAGACATAAATAGTATAATAGAAGTAACAGAAGAAACCACTGGAGATGCAGAACTTTGCTATTTTTCAGACACAAAAGAAGAAGAAATATGTTGTGTTAGCACAGCTGATGATAATAAAGTACAATTTATACTCAACAGAGCAGTAACTTTGTATCCAAAATGTTTAACAAAAATATATTTGAGATCAAAAGAGGATGTAAAGGATAAGGATATTCTATTATTGAATGAAGAATTGCCAGATTTTGTCAGATGGATAACTTCTTGTCCACATGAAATGGATAACAATAAACTGCAGGCATTGTATTTTTTATGTCCAAAACTATTCAGATAACAGACTAACACTATAACGCAGGCATTGTCTTTGAAAATAGACAGATTCCTATTAACAATCCTTTACTAACAGTACTAACATTTTCTCTAGGAAAACAAATGTTCAAAACTCTCAAATAAATTCAGAAGTAAACAAAACCTAATTACAGAAAAAAGACACAAGTTAATTCAGGTGTTAGATGGAAAAAGAAATCCTTCTCAACAGAAATAAATAGCTATAGACTTGTAGAAAGAAAGATAAGTTAATTCCAGGTGTTACTCAGAAAAGATAAAGGAAGAACAAATGTTCTACAACATAGCTAAATTTTGTTAGATGAATGGCCTAGCCTGCACAAGCCATTCTTTTTTATTCCTAATCTTTTACAGATTATGCTTTACTACACTGCCCAATAAGAATACCCATAGTTGACAAGTTGATAGAGGAAATGAATCTAAACTTTAAAAGATGGAGTCAAAATATAACTTTATGTCTCGTTGTAAATTAATTAGCCATTTCTTTCGTTAATAGATGGCGTTGGCGGCCTGTTTGTTTTGTGTAAAAAAAAAAATAATTCTTGATTTCATCCATTGTTACTTGTTCCAACTCCAGTAATAAAAGATTTAGTTGGAGACTTGTAATAGATTACAGGAAGTTAAATTCCAACACAGTTCCAGATAGAATGCCGATGCCGGTAATCCAGTCTCGTTCAGTTGATATGTTAGCTCAATTAGGAGGGCCAAAATATTTTCATCAGCTTAGATTTGCTGTTTAGTGGATATGAAATTTAAAAATATTTTCTAGATGAAGTATTAATTGCTAACTACCTCTAGATGAAGAATCGAAACCATTCACAGCCTTCAGCACACATAAAGAACATTTACAGTTTGAAGTAATGCCATTTGGACTAACATCAGCCCCATTAACATTTGTCAGATTAATGTTACAAATTTAGGAGATATAGAAAATGTTGCAGTATACTTGGACGATGTAATCCAAATTTTTAGCAAAGACTTAGAAAGTCACCTCAGAACATTAGAAATGGTCCTAGAGAGATTAAGAATTGCAGGACTAAAAATAAAATTAAAGAAATGTCAATTCCTGATGAAATCCTGATGAAATCCTTAGAATACTTGGGTCATGTAATTAGTGAAGATGGACTGCGCATGCAGGCAGGTAAAATAAAGGCAATAATTGATTACCCAGCTCCCACTAATTTGAAAGCATTAAGAAGGTTCCTAGGTATGGTAGGTTATTATAGACCTTTTATAAAGGGTTTTGCTACTATAGCCAAACCTTTGACAGAACTAACCAAGAAGGATATTAATTATGAATGGAAGGATGAACAAGAAACAGCCTTTCAAACACTAAAGAGCAAAATGACCAGGAACCCTGTTTTAGTCTACCCAGATTTTTCCAAAGACTTTTATTTAGCTTGTGATGCCTCAAGTACAGGACTAGGAGCTGTATTGTTACAAAAGGCAAAAACTAGAATGAGGGCAGTATATTATGCTAGTAGAGTTTTAAATCCAGCAGAAAGAAACTATAGTACCACAGAAAGAGAGTGTTTAGCTTTATATTGGGGTTTAAAGAAATTTAGACACATACTTTTAGGTCATAAGGTTAATGTGCTTACTGATCACAAACCCATTTGTGACTTATTTAAAAAGAGAGCCTTTACCAACAACATGAAGTTCAATAGATGGTTCATTAGTGTATTAGAATTTGCCTCAGAATTCAGATATATTCCAGGGAAATTTAACACCTTGGCAGATGCATTATCCAGATCTCAAGAAGAAACAGAAAAATGCATTACCACTAATACCTTTTGTTTTAGTTGTCAAGTAGTAGATTTAGATCTAGAAAGAGTGAAAATAAACAAGAAAATGATGCAGAAATCAGACAGATAGTAGGACAGTTAATGACAGATGAATCTTTAAACCTGATTTTCAATTAATAAATGGATTGTTGTATAAAAGCCAACAGAGAAGAATGGTTGTTCTCGTCTATACATCCCAAAAACACTAATCAGAGAAGTTTTAGAACTAACACACTCATATAAGTTAGCAGGACATCCAGGAATTAAAAAGACAAGCAGAATCATAACCAGAAATTATTTTTGGCCACATTGTAGTGAAGATGCCAAAACTTTGTACAAAACTGTATAGTTTGTAATCAACATAAAGGTAACGTAAATCTTAAAGCTCCACTTGAAAAATATCCATCAGAATTAAATCCATTTCAAGTAGTCACTATGGACTTTTTAGGTCCATTTCCAACCACTATTAGAGGAAATAGACAAATATTAGTCTTCTTAGACTATTTAACTAGATATGTAGAAATAGTACCAGTAAGAAACAGAGATGCAGCTACAGTAGCAGAAGCTCTTAAATCTAGAATTATCACAAGACATTCATGTCCACAAGTTCTTCTTTTGGACAATGCTGCTGAATTTACTAGTGATCTTTTAAAGAAAATATGTGAATTTTATGAAATAAATAAGTGTCAAATAACAGCTTATAAACCAAGTTCTAATGGAGCAGTAGAACGAACTAATCATAAAATAAAGGATATCCTGAAAACTTTAGTGAGCCCATGGACAGAAGATTGGGACTTAGCAATAGAAGACGTACAGTTCACATTGAATAATACTGTAAATGAGACAATAGGAGAACCCCCACATTATTTGCTATATGGTTATCAGAACAGAATGCTCAACATTATTAGATGATGCAACACCACCCAGACATACTTATAACTATGATGACTATGTTGCATGGAAGACCAGACGTACTTACGAGACAATCATGAAAACATAGGAAAAATTAAAAGAGGGTCATAACACTCATGCCAAATATTATAATAAAGGTACCATTAAACCAGACATTAAAATAGGTACTCAAATTTATGTACAAAATCATGTTCTAGAAGGCCAAATGTAAAGGTATCTCCCAAGTTCACTGGACCACATAGAGTTGTAGAAGTGTTAAAATTAACCAGATATAGAGTAATTAGTGAAAGTGATCTAAAGGAAAAAGTAGTAAAACAGACATGAAAATGGTGTAGATAATGTTGTAAACAAAAGATATAATCTACAAAACAGACAGAGTTAAACATGTATATGTATATTAACGTTCGTGTTGAACTAAAAATATATCATATAAATATATGTAGTGAAACATACACATATATAAAAATGTCATAAATATAATGTATGTAATGAAAATATAAATATAATGTATGTAGTAAAAAATATATAAATAAAATGTCATAAGTATAATGCATGTAGTGAAACTATCATAAATAAAATATATATATATATATATATATATATATATATATATATATATATATATATATATATATATATATATATATATATATATATATATATATATATATATATATATTTATAAATATTACTGCTGTTCGCCCTCGATGTAGTTAGGTGTAGGAATATTAGTCCAATTGACCTCGACAGAGAACATCTCTGCCCGCCCGGCAGGGTAGGCAATTTAAAAATAACAATCACCGCCGTAGACAAATGGCGCGCAAGGCTGGAAAGTTTGTAAACAAAATATGTTAGGGCATTAGGGACCTAAGCCTCAGAGGGTTTCGCTCAATGACCCCTAGTTATGGTGGCCCTTAAGCTTTATTCTATGCATTCGACGATGCCTTTGTCAGGTCGGATTGCCCGGGGCAGTATAAGCCCTCCTCTGGAAGAACAGTCGAGGTCGGGTCAGTGAGAGAGACTCCAGCGGTCACGGCGAGGGTGGCGCTGCGTGCGTGCCGAACGATATTCTTTATTCTTTATTACTTTTCCTCTACGTCTATCTTAATTAGTGAATTGGGAAGACTGCCAGAATACGACTCCTGAGGTCCCTCGTTTTGCGCAGCGACTCGGCGTTCACGGTAAGTCCGATTCTTGTTGAAGCCGTCGATTGACTAGTACTTTTCTGTATTTCACATTTTTTCTTTGTTTTCTTCCTTCAGCCACCACTTAGGGTATATGTGTTTACAAAGTCTAGATTAAGCCTAATTATTTTATTGTTAGCTTCAACCCCATTATTCCAGTAAAATACCTAGGATTTAGGGTAAGCAAAATCAGGTTAAATCTCGATGCTTTTGTATGCCTCGCGTCCGAATGTTTGGAAGAACCGTTGCGTTTAAAATCAAATTCATCTCAAATATTCTTTGTTAAGGTTAATAACCCTTAACTGGCGACCTTTGGCTAATTAACGTCTGTCTTTGAGGTTAACTTTTGGCTTCACTGACAGGTTACGTGTAATCTTGGTTTGCAGGGCCGTAAAATTTACGTAAATTGAATAATACATGATCAACCAAGACTCCTCACACGTAACATTGGCGACCTTGCGTAGAATCTAAAGTACATTTTAGAAAGAATCTGGAGAAAAAAATTAAAATTACATTAATTCCAAAAAAATAAAAGTCAGATATCGAACTCCATTTCATTCTTCCAAACAAGGAACGAGGCATAATAATAAGCAGTAAAAGAATAGTTAGTATAACAAGTGTAGCGAGAATTAGCGTAGGAAAGGGTGCAACTCGAGAGCAGAGCGAATCACAATTTGTGTCGTTTAAGAAAAGGGCATTTTACCGTGTTCGGACCGTGAGAGAAGTCGTTCAAATAACGAATTCTAAGGCGAAAAAGCGGAGCCTGTTTCATGTACACAAAGTAATTTAGAAATCGCGTCGGCAATTCCGATCGTTATTGTTTGCATATAAGCGGGAATCATTCAAAAAACCGTGTCAGTGAAGTAGCAAACGAACTGAAATAGTAATTTTACAATAAAGGTACCGTTCAACAACGTAAATTTACGTCCGAGCAAATCAGCATTTCTCTTTTCATTCTTTTGTTTAATGTCCGGGTGAGAATACGATAACAAAAGACACAAAGTTGTTTGGTAATTTAGTTTTCCATCCGTAACGTAAAACACTATGCATGATTGGTATATTTAAAGTAAAATCTGGATACCTGCATTTGTTTTTCGTTCGTTGTTTTGAATTTGTGCTAAAAAGAAAATACCCGCCATCTTGGATCCCTCCTGCCGTGTTGTTGTTTTGAAATTGTTCGAACTGTTTGTGAGAGAACGGCCATTTGGGGTTTCCTTCGCCAGCCGAGGTTGTTTTGAAATTTAGGCCTAACGGGACCTTGGCCGCCATCTCAACGACCTTGTTATTGTGACCTCTGACCCTCTGCTCCACTCTTGGGGCATTTCTTTTTTTTTTTTTGCTTTTTGTAGCGAACCCACCTCCTAATATCTTAGCTAGGAAAAAACCAAAAGATAATTTAGGCAGGGAAAGATAGGCCTTAGTTAGGAGTAATAACAAGTTCCTATACGAATACCTACTATAAAATCATATAAAGAAAATTTAAAATTTTACGATAAACTTTTGTGACGTCGGCTCCCGGGAAAATTAAGATAATAAAGTAATCCCTAAGGAAGCCAAGACGACGCATCTATATCATTTTATTAAGATCCATGCCATTGTGCATGTATAAAATCTTTGTTTACATGTTCTCAAGCAGCAAGAAATTCGCTGATTGAAAATCTCTCTCTCTCTCTCTCTCTCTCTCTCTCTCTCTCTCTCTCTCTCTCTCTCTCTCTCTCTCTCTCTGTCATTCAAGTAAGCATTCCTAACCTAAGTGTACGTGACCCTCTTCAAAGAAAGAACGGCCGACACTAGGCTAATTAATTCGAATACAATAAACCAAATAAAAGAAAACACCTCTGTCCCACAATAGATGAGGACAAGTTAAAGTAATTACAATACAGTGATAAACTGTCGGTCACGAGTGAGGCCTGCTATCCAGACCGAAGCAAACAGTAGTTTTCACCCTCTGAAAAAAGAAGGGCCAGCACTGGGGCCAGTACTGGGACCAGCCACTCACGAGGATCTTTAAAAAAAAAAAAAAAAAAAAAAAAACCCAAATTCACTTTATTCCACAGTGCCAATAATTTGCAGCACTCATCACTGGAATAGCTTACTTCTCTCTCTCTCTCTCTCTCTTTTACCTTCCCTTTTCTCTCATTCGATTGTTGCACTCTGCAGGGGTGTAGAGTGCCTTTCCTCCCATATAGCCTAGTTGGACTCCAGTAGAGGGTCCCTAGGAACACATTGGCACCATAAGTGCCACCAAGCAAGAATGCCAGAAAAATAAATAAAACAAAACCAAAGGGAACACAGAGAGAAAGTTCTTCTGGAACCTAACCTGCACCAGTGCCTAGGGATACTGAGTGCCACCAGTGTGACCTGTACGGCACACCCAAACTACAGTGCCACCTTTTGAAAGGGTGCCACGTCATTGAAGAGACACTTCCTCGCTGCCCAAGTACGCCCAGTCGACCCGGTTAGACGCCCTTCCCCACCAGAACCATGGCAGCAGAGCATTATAAAACCTTCCTGGGGCTGGGGGGCGGCAGGTCTCACCGGCTCGGAACTTACCACCTGGGTTAAGGAGCAAGTGGACGACTTGGCCAAGCGGGAGAAGGAAGAAAGACTCGAGCAGAGGAAGTATGAAGCCGAGCAGAGGAAGTATGAAGAAGCCGAGCAAAGGCAATATGAAGAGGAAAGAGAAGAAAGAAGGAGACAGCATGAGTTAGCCTGCAAGGAAACTGAGTTAGCCCTAAAGGAGAAGGAGCTCGAGCTTGAGAGGCGAAAATGGAGAATGCAGAAGCTATGGCTAGCCATCAAGCCTCCAGTCCTACACCTGCTGCATCAAACGCTCCAATTTCGAGCATCAATTCCCTAGTCCCCAAGTGGACTGAGGACGAGCCAGAAGCATGGCTGGAGGAGATCGAGGCTCTTTTCGATAACTACAGCACCACGGAGACGGAGAGAGCCTTAATACTAGCCAAGCATATGGAGGAAAAGCCAAGGCAGCGCTTCGCTCACTGGAAAAGAGCCAGAGAGGCAACATGGCGGAAGTTCGTAGAGTCATTACAAAGGCCTACGAGATAACCCCAGAAAAATGGAGACAACGGTTCCGAGGTCTTGCCAAGGAAGTCGGCTGGTCTTGGACGGAATGGGCATGTCACAAACCCAGTCCGATACGCGCTGGTTCGACTCCTTGGCCTGCACGACGTTTGAGGATCTCTTCAATCGGACCATGCTAGAAGACCTTTTCCAATGTGTGCCCAGGGCCCCTTGCAGTATATCTTAACGATAAACAGCCCTCCACACTTATGGAAGCTTGTCGCATGGCTGATTCGTGGGAAACCTTCAATCAGTCGCATAGCACCTCTCAGAAAGCGAATCATCCCTCCGGCCTACCTCTCGAACTCCACTCGCCCGAAGAATGGACTGCCTAGCAAGACCCTGTGCAACTATTGCAGAAGGGGCCATGCTGAAGCTGAGTGCCGATACAAACTCGGCACTAATAAGCAGCCTAACCCTACCAGCCAGAACTCGCTCCCGATTCATCCGCTCAGCCCTCTCCTCCAACAGTTACTGCAGGCCACGAGCCCATCCAAAAGGCCCGTGCAGATCCTGTGGGGCTGCTAGCCACTACAATGCTGGATCTCCGGCCTGTCACATCATGTCCCCACCACCAAATTTGTCAACCTAATCAGCACTTCATTTTCTGCTGCTGGTCGCACCGGATCCTTTACCCCGAGAGACTGGAAACCCAGTTCATCTCGGTGGCCCCTCTTCAGAGCACTAGCCTGCCCGTGACCCTTCCGGTCACAGTAGACACTGCGGCAGACATTAGCCTGATCACTAGGGCCCAAGTGCCAGCCGGTGCTGTGGTTGTGAAGAAACAGCGGTGGGAAATGAAGTGGATAGAGGGCCACACCATTACCGTTCCTACGGTCCAACTCAGGTAATGACACCTTGGGGCACGATACCACCGCCTTGGCGTGGTAGGTGGAATTCGGCCCGGAGTGGCCTTCTTGTTGGGTGGGATCTTCTCTGCGGAAGCCCGTCACCAACGCCACTCCACAGCCCCGTTACCTCCTCCACGGAGGCCCCAGTTATAACTCTCAACCATGACAAACCTCCACCTTCCGCCCACCAAAGTGGTCCGCGGAAGGGCACAACCCAACCTATTTCAGGCCTAGCCCTCTCCAATCGCGAAGGGCTGGCCCACCAAGGTCCTCCCCCTCCCGCGAGAGAGATTCAGGAGGAGCAGTACCGCTGCAGGACGTGCAAGCGGGCAGACCCTCCACAAATTGGGAGGGCTGCCCAAGCAAGCAACGCCCAGCGGACGCCCCCGAACAAAACTCTGGGAGAGGCTACGATCTCCTGCTGGGGCAGGAATCTCTGCCGCAGCCAAACCCAAGTCGTCCGAGGAGGTATTGCACCTCCGGACCCCTCATCAGGCATGCCTGACCCTCAACTGCTGCCAGTGCCACTTGCGAGCACTGAGCAGTGCCAGACTCCGTCCGCCCGGACGTTGAGCTACCAATGGAAAAGGCCCCTATGCGGGTCTAAATCATGAGGCGAATCCTCCTCCGGAGATTTAGGATTCCCCATGCAGTTGATCATTGCGACTGGAGAGCCTCCAGCACCCGAACCTTCTTCTTTTGCAAAATTTGACTCAGGGGATGAACCCTGGAGGATCGAAAATGGTACCCCTTCCTTGGAAGACCAGGAACTGGCATCCTCGGACGCAGAAGTCGAGATCGCTCTCGCTCCGGTTGTCGCAGCAGCCGAGTAGGGGAGTCCTCCCGCAGCTTTTGCAGTTGCCCCTGACTTCGCGCCCGCTAGCCCTTCTGGCCTGTCCCGAGAGTCGGTGCTCTCATCACCTGCTGGGCCAGCTACTGATAGGCCTTGGAGGAAACCGAAGAAAGAAGAAAGAAGAGGGGCGGAAGAGAGCCCAGTAGTTGCCGAGCTATAAGCTCATCCTGGCACTAGTGCCCTCCTCGGCACAGTGCCCTAACATCTAAAGTGATCCTGGCCTTGCCCAGAGAAGGTAGCCAGTGTGATCTCTTCCTTTTATTTGTACCTAGCCTAGGCCACCTTAAAGTACTGGTACATCAATTTAGTAACCTTGTTCTTTCCACTTACCACCGAGCATAGTAATCATGTAAGTAGCCTAACTAATTTCAGTAATCTTAACTATTGTGAAACGAGCCACGATGCTCGTGTGACGCATGGCCTAAGACCTCAGTGAGGCACCCATTTATCATATGAGGCAACCCTCATGAATTAACTAGTAAATTTTTAATTGTATTAAACATAAACCATGTTGTAATTTAGTTAGAATATTAACTCTTATGTTGG